>NC_133324.1:300094384-300149384 GCF_042186555.1 Aquarana catesbeiana | reverse complement strand
GGGGAGGAAAAATTATAAGTTCAGTTTTGGATAGATTGAGTTTGAGGAAGTGGTTTGACATCCAGACTGATATATCTGATAGTAAATTAGTGATACGTGAGGAGACAGAGGGATTGAGCTGAGGGGTAGAGAAATAGATTTGGGTGTCGCCAGCATAGAGGTGGTATTGGAAGCCATGGGAGGCTATCAGTTGACCCAGGGAGGCGGTGATTGAAAATAGGAGGGGTCCAACAACAGAACCCTGGGGGACCCCAACAGAGAAAGGAAGAGGAGAGGAGGAAGTAGAGTTGTAAGAAACGCTAAAGGTGCGGTTGGATAAGTAGGAAGAGAACCAGTGAAGAGTACAGTCATGGAGACCAAAGGAGTGGAGTTTTTTGAGGAGGAGGGGGCGGTAAACCATATCAAGGGTAACAGAGAGGTCCAGGAATAGGAGTACAGAATAGTGTTGATTGGTTTTGGCCATTAGTAGATCGTTTGTTAGTTTTAGGAGAGCAATTTCTGTGGAGTGTTGAGGACGAAATCCAGACTGAAGGGGATCAAGAAGGCTATTATCAGTGAGGTGGACGCTCAGTCAGTTGTAGACAAGGCGTTCGAGGAGTTTGGATAAGAAGGGGAGCAAGGAGATGGGGCATAGGTTGTTAAGATTGGATGGGTCCAGTGAGGGCTTTTTAAGTATGGGTCTGACAAGTGCATGTTTTAGAGAGTTGGGGAAGATGCCAGAAGAGAGGGAGAAATTGAAGATGTGGGTTAGAGAGAGTAGCATAGAGCCAGAGGGTGAACGTAGCATTTGTGAGGGAACTGGATCCAGAGGGCAGGTGGTAAGGTGGACATTAGTAAGTAGTTTAGCAACTTCGTCTGTAGTGGTGGGGTTGAAAGGGGGAAGTAATGATTGTGCCTGTGGGAATAAAGTGTAAAGTGTGGAGGGTATCGGAACAGTAGAGATCTCAGTGCAAATTGTAACAATCTTCTTTTTGAAGTGATTGGCGATATCCTGGGCATCAAGTGAATTGGCGGGTGGAGGCGGTGGAGGACGAAGTAGAGAGTTGAAGGTAGAGAAGAGTTGATGGGGACGGGATGATAAGTTGCTAATGGGAGTGGTAAAATAGGTCTGCTTGGCAGAGAGGAGGCTGGAATTGTATTTTTGGAGAGCAGGTTTATATTGGTTGAAATCTCTCTGAGACTTGGTCTTACATCACAGGCGCTCATGAGCATGACTATGTTTTTTCAGACTTCTAGTATCATCTGTTTGCCAAGGTTGAAGGGGTCGGGACTTGATTCTGTGTGTATTGAGAAGGGCCGGTGAGTCCCGTGAGGCTAGAAGTGAAGCGTTGTAGACAGAAGTGGCTAGGTTGGTGCAGGATAGGGGTGAGATTTTGTCGTAGAGGTTGACGATAGCAGAGAAGAGAAGGGTTGAGATGACGTAGGTTTCTGCAGGTAACTTTAAGGTGGTTGGAGGCAGAGGAGGTGAAGAAGAGGGAGAGTGTGAAACTAATAAGGTGGCGATCAGAGAGAGGGAAAGGATAGTTATTGAGGTTGCATGGAGTGCAAAGGTGAGAGAAAAAGAGGTCAAGGATATTGCCTTCGGAGTGAGTTGGAGCATGTATCCACTGCTTCAGGTCAAAGGAGGAGGTTAGGCAGAGAAGTTTGGAAGGGGCAGGAGTGTTAGTAGTAATAGGGATGTTGAAGTCCCCGAGAATGATTGTGGGGATTTCAGAGGAAAGAAAGTAGGGTAGCCAGGCAGAGAAGTCATCAAGAAAAGTTGATACTGGTCCAGGAGGTCTGTAGATTATGGCTATCCTTAGAGAAATTGGAGTGAAAAGATGAATACAGTGTGTTTCAAAAGAGGAGAGTGACAGAGGGAGGTGGCTGAAGTACCTGAAAGGTGCTATGTGAGGCTAGAAGGATTCTGACAGCAATGCTGGCAGCACTCATACTGGCAGCACTCATCCAAAGACAACCTCTGGATATGACGCTGAGAATGTGCATTCAACTTCTTTGGTCGACCATGGCGAGGCCTGTTCTGAGTGGAAACTGTCCTGTTAAACCCCTGTATGGTCTTGGCCACCGTGCTGCAGCTCAGTTTCAGGGTCTTGGCAATCTTCTTATAGCCTTGGCCATCTTTATGTAGAGCAACAATTCTTTTTTTTAGATCCTCAGAGAGTTCTTTCCCATGAGGTGCCATGTTGAACTTCTAGTGACCAGTATGAGAGAATAAGAGAGATAACACCAAATTTAACACACCTGCTCCCCATTCACACCTGAGACCTTGTAACACTAACAAGTCACAAGACACTGGGGAGGGAAAATGGCTAATTGGGCCCAATTTGGACATTTTCACTTAGGGGTGTACTCTCTTTTGTTGCCAGCAGTTTAAACATCAATGGTTGTGTGTTGAGCTATTTTGAGGGGGCATCAAATTTACACTGTTATACAAGCTGTACACTCACTACTTTACATTGTGACAAAGTGTCATTTCTTCAGCGTTGTCACATGTACATCTATAATGAAATATTTCCAAAAATGTGAGGGGTGTACTCATCTTTGTGAGATAATAAATATATAAATATATATATATATATATATATATATATATATATATATATATATATCCACTGCATACAGTTTACTATATCTCACTGCAGGCCATTCCTGGTGTACTGTTTCTAATATACTTCAGGCGGTGTGCAGTTGCTACTACTTTTCTGGTGGTGTACACAGTACACAATACATACAGTGCACCCATAGTTGCTATTAGACTTCTGGTGGTGTACACAATACTGTGCACCCATAGGGCAGTTGCTACCACTTTTATGGTGGTGTACACAATACAGTACACCCATAGTTATTATTACACTTCTGTTGGTGTACACAGTACCGTGCACCCATAGTGCAGTTGCTACTACTTTTCTGGTGGTGTACACAGTACACAATACATACAGTGCACCCATAGTTGCTATTAGACTTCTGGTGGTGTACACAATACCGTGCACCCATAGGGCAGTTGCTACCACTTTTATGGTGGTGTACACAATACAGTACACCCATAGTTATTATTACACTTCTGTTGGTGTACACAGTACCGTGCACCCATAGTGCAGTTGCTACTACTTTTCTGGTGGTGTACACAGTACACAATACATACAGTGCACCCATAGTTGCTATTAGACTTCTGGTGGTGTAAACAATACCGTGCACCCATAGTGCAGTTGCTACTACTTTTCTGGTGGTGTACTCAGTACACAATACAGTGTAGTGTGGTTTTGCAAAACAAAATCCCCATCATGTCTGGAAGGCCACCAAGTAGAGGCAGACTCTCACATGCCACTAAAAGAGGGCAAGCAGGCTCTGGGGCTGATTTACAAAGCATTTGCGCCATGACTTGCGGTGCACGCCGATGCACAAATGACATTTTCGTATTTACAAAGCATTTGCGCCGGTAACACAGCGCGATCCCCCATTTACTATTCTCTTCCCAGCGCATGGGAAGAGGTGATCTGTACACCACTATAGACCTGGTGCACGGAATCTTTAACTTCAAATTTAAACAAGCTGGAAGTTTCAATAATATGGGGGTGATGTGGGGTGATGTGAGGAAGTGTAGTACTAACTGCCCAAGTCACAAATATGGCCAAAATAGAATGAGAAAGTGGCTTTCTCTGAACAAGCCGGCAGCACCGGCAAATACATTTAAACTGCGGGAGGTGAATTTATGCACTGTGCATGCTCAAACAGCATTTGCGCTTGTTCAAATACTTTGGTTGAGTGTGCTAGCAAAATATTAGTAAATGTCAGGCAACGTAAATGCATTTGCATAGGTTGAACGGACGCACCTCTAGACTTTTTTTTTTTTTTAACGCTGGTTCACTTCGTGCGGCTATAATGAAAGGTCGGATGGCAAAACACATAAAAGTTCATTGATAAAAACAGCATTAAGAAAACAAACAAAATTCAGAAAAAAAAATGCGTGGGGTTCCCCCGAAATTCAATACCAGACCCTTCAGGTCTGGTATGGATATTTAGGGTGAACCCCACGCCAAAAATAAAAAAAATGGAGGGGGGTCCCCCTCAAAATCCATAACAGATTTTAAGGGGAACCCCGCGCCAAAATTTAAAAAAAAATGGCATGGGGTTCCCCTAAAAATCCATACCAGACCCTTATCTGAGCAAGCAACCTGGCAGGCCGAAGGAAAAGAGGGGGGATGAGAGAGCGCCCCCCCTCCTGAACCATACCAGGCCACATGCCGTCAACATTGGGAGGGTGCTTTGGGGTCCCCTGCAAAGCACCTTGTCCCCATGTTGATGAGGACAAGGGCCTCATCCCCACAACCCTTGGCCAGTGGTTGTGGGGGTCTGCGGGTGGGGGCTTATCGGAATCTGGAAGCCCCCTTTAACAAGGGGACCCCCAGATCCCGGCCCTCCCCTCCTGTGTGAAATAGTTAGGGGGTACAAAAGTACCCCTACCATTTAAAAAAATACCTGTCAAAAATGTTAAAAATGACAAGAGACTTTATTTAAAGTCTTCTTCTTTCCATCTTCTTTCTTCCATCTTCATTCTTCTATCTTCCTTCGGTATCCTCCTTCATCTTCATCTTCTTCTTCTTCTTGTTCTTCTGGTTCTTTCTCCGTTGTTCTCGTCCAGCATCTTCCTCCGCAGCGTCTTCTTCCCTTTTTCTCCTCGGGCTGCTCCGCATCCATGATGGCATGGTGGGAGGCTCCCGCTGTGTGACGCTTCTCCTCTTCTGACAGTTCTTAAATAACGGAGGGTGGGGCCACCCGGTGACCCCGCCCCCTCTGACGCACAGGGATTTCCCTGTCCGCCCCCTCTGACATCACGGGGAAAGCTTCAGGGAAGTCCCCGTGCGTCAGAGGGGGGCGGGGTCACCAGAAGAGGAGAAGTGTCACACAGAGGGAGCCTCCCACCATGCCTCCCACCATGCACCTGGAACGCATCCGGACTGCATTTCTATGGTATGATCTGGCCCTTAGGGCCCTTAGACCTTAAATAAGGACAAGTGTGTTCCGGTGCATTTTTGAGCTTTCCAGTACAGTCCAGTGCAGAAAAAATGCAGCATGTTCTACTTTTTTTCTGGAACTGGAACGCACTGGAACGGCAAGCACTGGTGTGAACTATGCCATTGCAAACCATATAACCAAATTTCCATGCATTTTTGATGCATAAAATATGCACTGGACTGCATTGGTGTGAACTGGCACTTAAGCAATTTGGCATATTTAAAGGCATTTCTCCTTGTTTCGTTTTTGGGGTTGTCCAATTGGTGACGTTGATATATGTCCCTTAGGTTGGGACCTGGTCCCCATACTCATTTTAAGGCCAATAACTAGAAGATAAGCCAGCCAAGTGGGGACTAGTAAAATTGCCAAGTCAGTTCCCTTAGACTGCAATGGGATTTGTTGTATAACTTTTGCACATGTTAGGCTCTTTAGTTGCCCCCCTGGACTGTGGGGTGTTTTGTCACATCTGTAATTTTGGTGCATGCTGGATGATGTGCTTAATTTTGGACAGTGGGGTGGCTTATTTTGTGCTAGCTGCATTTGGGTTGTTCTGGGCATGCTCAGGGACTTTGGTTTTTCCCTGTGCCTTTTGGTGTGTGAAATGCATTTTGGTTGGTCTGGGCATGCTCATGGACTTTGTTTTTTTTGGTGGTGCTTTTTGTGTGTGAACAGCACTTGGATGTTTCTGGGCATGCTCAGAGTGTGTTTTTTGGGTTAGTAATTTAAGGACATCCTTAACAGGTGTACCCACTTTGAAGTTCAGTCTCTACATTGGGTGAACTTGCATTTTGTGTGTTTCATGGACTGTCCATGTGTTTGCAATTGCCTCATTAGCACACAAACCTATGTTATATAAAGCTTGCATATAGCGGTCTTTACTTTTCCTTGAAAAGAGCCAAGATTGTGTGTCGGGCCTGCAAGAGAGTACATTTGGATGTTCTTATCGAGTGTATAACACATGTATTTTCTATTTGTATTTTGTTTGTTATGTTGTTGCAAAACAGATGTGTTTTTATGCAATTTATTTGTTACTTTGGTTTGTTGTTTTTTTTTTTTGGGTGGTGGTTATTTTACCATGAAATCTTTTTTGTTGGCAATTTTTGTTGTTTTTACGTTGATTTAACTGTCTGTGCTGCCTTATTTTTAAAATTCTTTCTCAAGATGTTGTGCCTAATGTTGTTTTAATCCTTAATAGATATCCATTTGTGGGTGCACTCTTTTTAACTCCTCCTAATTTACACTGCAAAAGGGTCAAACCTCAAACCTATTCTGTTAGTGTCTCAAATTAACATACATGTGTGTATTTAGCTTTCCTTGCTTCTTTTCCAAGGTGTGTGTGTGTGTGTGTGTGTGTGTGTGTGTGTGTGTGTGTGTTTTTTTTTTTTTTTTTTCTCAATAAAATTGTTTCAAATTCTTTTATGTTTTGTGTGTTTCTTTTCATGCAACGGATTTCCCAGCTGCAGCTTAACTAGGCTGATTGGCATGTCTTAGACAAATCCCTTTTTTTTTTTTTTACTTTTCTGGTGCCTTCGTGGTAGCACATGCATGGATTGTGCATATGCTGCCATGGATAGTGACCAGGAAAGTAACATTTCAGAGTGGTAATTATTCAAATTTCTTTTTGAGCAGTGGTTTTCAGCCTCAGTCCTCAAGTACCCCCCCGACAAGATAAAATTTCCTAAACCTGTCCTATCTAAAATAGCTGTCCAAAATACAAAGCCATTGGCTTTACTTTAAAGGCCCTGTGCAAGATGAATTTAAACCTGCAAACATGGCCTGTTGGGAGGGGGGTACTTGAGGACAGGGTTGAGAAGCACGGATTTAGAGCACTGAACTAAAATCAAGCTGAAGACCATCTTATTCTAATTGTGGACAGTTGAGGGGAATCAAGCTTTTTATTTTATTTTTTTAAAGGTTGGGCTTTGTGTCTCTTTTCTTAAAACTGGCTTCACTTCCTGTCATAGCCAAACAGGAAGTGAGAGTAAAACCCTAATAATATTTTTCCTTGGGGACACACAGGTCAATCTAACTAGTGCCCCCATTATGCAAATTGCACTCTAGCACTTTGTTGTGTACACCCCAAATTATTAGGCATTTGGGGGTTTATTAAAGGCAAATCATTTCTCCAATAAAAGTGTAGTTGATGAAAATCAGAGGGGTAGCATTGGTCATTTTATCATCCAATAATGTAGAGGCAAAGATGCTGTTTTTTTTTTCTTCTCCTTGCATGTCCCCCTCGGATCTCTAGCAACTGCACTTGTAGTGCAAAGTGGATTTACCTTTTAGTAAATAAACCCCAAGATACATAATAATTTGGGATGTGCAATTTCCCAAATGGGGAAACTATTTAGATTGACCTGTGTGTCCCCAAGGACATATATTGGTAGGGTTTTACCCTCACTTCCTGTTTGGCATGTGACAGGAAGCAAATCATTTTGAATGAGAAATTGGCAAAATTTGGGAGGTGTCTTCACCCTATCAGGGGTGTAGACATCCCCGAAAACTTCTAATCCCTCTGTAATCTATCCCCAAGGAAAAATAAGAAAGGATTTTAATGAGTTTAACTTTGCAAAGACACATTCCTAAGTTCAATTGTGATGCATGTTAATGGCCCATTTAGACCTTTAATAGGAAGTCATCAGTTGCCTTTGACTCTAAACATTATTTTTGGCCAGTCCTAGAAATCTGCATCTGTTTTTATATTAAGCACTTGGTGTCTGTGCTATAGCCAAACGACGGCCACAGCGTGGACCTGAATTTCTGGGAGGCTGTCATAGGACGGGCTCCCCGTATGCTCCCTGCTGTGCGCACTGAGACTCGGGTGATCACAGATCGAAGTAAGGGCCGATTCCGGCCCCTTACTACGCGATTAGCTGTTAGCCAATGACGGCTGATCACATGATGTAAACTAAAGCTCAGTAATTATTTATTTTTTCTCCTCACGCTGACATCATGAGGATAAAAATAAAAGCTGATCACCGGCTTAGGTGTAAGGGACATTGGTCCTGAAGAAGCAATTCTGCCTCACCTGTGCCCACCAGTACCACCTGCCAGTGCCACCTATCAATGCCCACCAGTGGTCCCAAGCAGTGCTGCCTATCAGTGTAACCAATCAGTGCCGCCTCATCAGCGTACATCAATGAAGGAGAAAAATTACCTGTTTGCAAAATTTAATATCAAAATATCCAAAAATATACACAATTATTTATAAAAATCTGTCTTTTCTTTTGTTTGAACAAAAGAAAAAAACACACAGGTGATCAAATACCACCAAAATGCTCTATTTGTGGGAACTTAAAAAAAAAAAAAAAAAAACATTTGGCTAAGTATGACCGCGCAATTGTCATTCTAAATGGATCAGCACTGAAAATTGGTCAGGACAGCAGGGGGGTTTAAGTGCCCAGTAAGCAAGTGGTTAATTTCCATGCCAAATATGGATTTCTGTAATAAAGATGTGTACCCGCTGTGTATACGGCATGTGCATAAGCAAGTCGCACACATATGAAGGGTACTCATTGTAAATCATGGGGAAGAACTTGTGATGCAACTTTTCAGTCCCTAGTGGCATGACAAGTTGCAATAGTGGAAAACAAGCCGAAAAAGCACATTGTAAATCACGCAACTTTGGGGTTGAAATAGTGGAAAGAGAGCATTAGGCTAAAGCGGTAATAGGAAGATGCACTGTAAGAATTACTTCTAATTGTAGATAATCAAACAGGCTCTTGCACTGAATCTAATTTATGGAAGATCTAACTGATTGGCCAGTGTATGGTGACCTTTAAAGATATGAAAACTTGCATTTCTGGTGTTTAAGCCTCATACACACAATGGGACTTGTACCTCGTGTACGGAGCCCGCTCTGCTCAGCGGGGGATTGCTCCGTCGATCCCCGCTGGGCAGGCAGATGACAGGCCTGTCTCTGCACACTGTGCAGTGAGAGACCTGTCAGAGTGCCGCTCTCCTCTATGGGGGATCGGATGATGACGGACCGTAGAGTCCGTCGTCACCCGATCCGATCCGCAGATGGATGGAAAAATTGTTTTTTCCTCCGTTACACTTTTTAGGATTGGAGTGGGTCAGATGTCAGCGGATGTCACTGACATCCGACCCTCCATAGAGGTCTATGGAGTGTCCGTTCAGGTCCGAGGTGGACCTGAAAGGTCCGTCCGTGTGAGGGGGGCCTTAGGCCCCTTTCACACTGGGGCGGAGCGGACGGCAGTTGTAAAACGGCGCTATTTTGCTTATTATGCTTTACCGCCAGTATTTGGCCGCTAGCGGTTTTAACCCCCACTAGCGGCCAAAAAGGGGTTAAATCTGCATGCAAAACGCCACCGCAGCACCATTTTGCCGGCGGTATAGCCGCGCTGTCCCATTGATTTCAATGGCCAGGAGCAGTTTATACACCGCTCTAAAGATGCTGCTAGCAGGACTTCTTTTAGGCCCCTTTCACACTGGGGCGTTTTTAGACGCTAAAAATAGCGCCTGAAAAATGCCCTAAAGAAGCGGCTCCATTCACTCCAGTGAGGGCTTTCACACTGGAGCAGTGCGCTGGCAGGGCGTCACAAAAAGTCCTGCCAGCAGCTTCTTTGGAGCGGTGAACTCACTGCTCCTCCCCATTAAAATCAATGGAGCAGCGCTGTGATACCGTCTGCAAAATGCCGATCCAGCGGCGTTTTGCGGGCAGATTTAACCCCTTTTCGGCCGCTAGCAGACCAGTTAAAACCCCCTGTGGGGGGTTAAAACTGCCCCGCTAGCAGCCGAATAACACCGCTAAAACAACAGTAAAGCGGCGCTAAAAATAGCGATGCTTTACCGCAGACACCCCCCCGCCCCAGTGTGAAAGGGGCCTTAGGCTCTATTCACACTAATGCTTTTTTTGATGCATTTTGCAGGAATGCATGGGAATTTTTTAACATGGGTTCCTATGGAACATGTTCACATCAATGGATTTTTGTGCCTCTGCATTTTTGGAAAGGGTCGGGGACTTTTTTCCCGCAAAATGCAGTGTTTTGCTTGTAATAGATTTCAATGGACCTGCATCCAAAACGCAAGTACCGCGTTTTTACCGCGATTTGCATTTTTTAAATTTCTTTTTTTTTACAATGTATATAGCTGGTTGCTAAGAAGGGGGCCGGGAAGCTGTCCGCCGCATCCTTAACAACCTATGAGTCATCAGCTGTCAGCTGAGTTCCGGCTCAATGTAAAAAAAAAATGCCGGCTAAAAAAAAAAAATTGTGTAAAAAACAGCGTGGGGTCCCCCCCAGGTCCATACCAGGCCCTTGGGTCTAGTATGGATTCGGAGGGGACCCCCATGCCAAAATTTTTTAAAAAATGGCGTGGGGGTCCCCCCAAAATCCTTACCAGACCCAAGCATGCAGCCTGGCAGGTCAGGAAAGGGAGGAGATGAGCGAGCGCCCCCCTCCTGAACCATACCAGGCTGCATGCCCTCAACATGAGGGGGTGGGTGCTTTGGGGCAGGGGGGCTCTGCACTCCCCACCCCAAGGCACCTTGCCCCCATGTTGATGGGGACAAGGGCCTCTTCCCGGCAACCCTTGCCCAGTGGTTGTCGGGGGCTGCGGGCGGGGGGCTTATCAGAATCTGGAAGCCCCCTTTAACAAGGGGGCCCCCAGATCCCGGCCCCCCCTATGTGAATGAGTATGGGGTACATTGTACCCCTACCCATTCACCTGTAAAAAAAGTAGTATAGTGTTAAAAAATACAGTAGACAGTTTTTGACAAGTCTTTTATTACAAATCTTCTCCGCTTCTTCCTCTGGACTTCCTCCATCTTCTCCCGCATCTTCATCCTCCGCTCTTCTCCTTATCCCCCTGCTTCTTCTTACACTCTTCTTCTGTCTTCTTTGTCCGGTGTTCTTCTTTCTCCGCTCCCACCGATGATCTTCTTCCGATGCTGCGTCCCACTGATCTGTCGGCGCCGATGTCATGCATTTCTTAAATAACGATGGGGGTGTGGCAATCGGATTATGCATCAGAATGCCACGCCCCCTTGTGACATCACAGACCCATCATGCCTCGGGCTGAAACGTCATAAGGGGGCGAGGTCACCAGATGACATCACCCAGTGACCCCGCCCCATGCCTATATAAGTCATTGGGCACAGCGCACACGGCATTACAGTGGGAGACAGCGACGAGTCAACATCGGAAGAAGAGAAGAAGGGAGAAGATGACGAAGACCTGGCAAGAGCTAGCAAAAAAGCAGGCAAAAGAGCAGAAGAACCAGGCAGATGGCACAGGACAACGGGAGAAGAACTGGAGAGCGCTGAGAAGAGAGTGGAGAAGTCGGAAGAGACCTCTGGAGCTGCATAATAAAATACTTGTCACACTACATATTTTTATCCAGGTGAATGGGTAGGGGTACAATGTACCCCATACTCATTCACATAGGGGGGCCAGGATCTGGGGGCCCCCTTGTTAAAGGGGCCTTTCAGATTCCGATAAGCCCCTGCCCGCAGACCCCGACAACCACCGGGCAAGGGTTGTCAGGAAGCGGCCCTTGTCCCCATCAACATGGGGGCAAGGTGCTTTGGGGTGGGGGGCGCAGAGCACCCCCTGCCTCAAAGCACCCATCCCCCATGTTGAGGGCATGCGGCCTGGTATGGTTCAGGAGGGGGGCGCGCGCTCGTCCCCTCCTTTTCCTGACCTGTCGGGCTGCGTGCTCGGATAAGGGTCTGGTATGGATTTTGGGGGGACCCCCACACCATTTTTTTAAAAAATTTTGGCACGGGGGTCCCCTCCGAATCCATACTAGACCCAAGGGCCTTGTATGGACCTGGGGGGACCCCTAGCTGTTTTTTTTCAAGATTTTTTTTTTAGCTGGCCTTTTTTTTGTTACATTGAGCGGAAAGTCAGCTGACAGCTGATGACTCATCGGTTGTTAAGGACATGGCGGCCCCCTCCTTAGCAACTGGCTATATACTGTACAATGTAAAAAAAAGAAGAAAAAAATGCCAATTCGCGATAAAATCGCGGTAAAAACTCTGGTCCAAAAACGCGGCAAGCACCGCAAAAAGCACTGCAGAAACGCTCAAAAGCAACATGCAAAGATGTGAATCGAGCCTTACTGTCCTGCTAGCGCACCGCTCCAGTGTGAAAGCCCGATTCACACTGGAGTGAATAGAGCCACTTCTTTAAGGCGTTTTTCAGGCGCTATTTTTAGCGCTATAGTGCCCGAAAAACACCCCCGTGGGAATGGGGCCTTAGGTTTTTTTTTCTGTGAAATTCACTACTCCAGGCACTGCAATCAGCTGCATTGGTACAGTGCGATTAGCTGCGGTTGCGATTAGCTGCGGTTGCGTTTAGCTGCGGTTTGCTGTTTCCATAGCAACCCGACAGGGTACAGACTCGCATTAAACGGGGATTCAACTTGGATCCCCGCCAATGCCTGCCACTGCTTGGTATGAATCTTGAGGGGGAACTCCATGCCAAATTTTAAATAAAAAACCGGCATGGGTCCCCCCCAGGGGCATACCAGGCCCTTCGGTCTGATATGGATTTTAAGGAGAACCCCCTATGCTGAAAAAAGGGAGTGGGGTCCCCCTTCAAAATCGATACTAGACCCTTATCCAAGCACGCAGCCTGGCTGGTCAGGAAAGGGGTGGGGACGAGCGAGCGCCCCCCCTCCTGAACCGTACCAGGCCGCATTCCCTCAACATGGGGGATGGGTGCTTTGGGGAAGGGGGGCGTGCTGCGGCCCCCCACCCCAAAGCACCTTGTCCCAATGTTGATGAGGACAAGGGCCTCTTCCCGACAACCCTGGCCATTGGTTGTCGGGGTCTGCGGGTGGGGGGCTTATTAGAATCTGGGAGCCCCTTTTGGTAAGGGGGCCCCCAGATCCCTGTCCCCCACCCTACCCTTTCACCTGGGGAAAAAAAAGTGTCATGAAAAAAACACGCTAGACAGGTTTTTAAAGTAATTTTTTAGGCAGCTCCGGGGTCTTCTTCTGACTTCAGGGGTCTCTTTCGTGCTCTCCGGAAGTTCACCCAGTCTCTGGTTCTTCTCCGCGCTCTCCGGCTCTTCTGCCGGTCTCCTCCACTATCTTCTGCTCTTTTGCCGCTCTTTTGCTAGCGGAGGAGCCCGGTCTTCCTCCGACTTCAGGGGTCTCTCAGGCCTCTTCTCCCTCTCTCCGGTGTCGTTGCCGCGATCTCTGGTTCTTCTCCGATGCCTTCTTCCTTCTGCCGGGCTCCTCCACTATCTACTGCTCTTTTGCCGCTCTTTTGCTAGCGGAGGAGCCTGGTCCTCCGAGATGTCTTTTTTCCTCTTCTCTTCCTGAGATGTTGACATGACGCTCCCTCTTGCTGTAATGCCATGAGCGAGGTCTGTAACCAATTATATAGGCTTGGGGCGTGGCCACCGAGTGATGTCACCCGGTGACCCCGCCCTTTATGTCGTCACAGTCCCAGCATGCCCCGGGACTGTGCCGTAATAATGGGCGGGGTCACCTGGTGACATTACACGGTGACCACGCCCCATGCCTATATAAGTCGCCACACACCTCGCAGACGGCAGTACAGTGGGAGAGAGAAGAGAAGAGAAGAGAAGAGAAGAGAAGAGAAGAGAAGAGAAGAGAAGAGAAGAGAAGAGAAGAGAAGAGAAGAGAAGAGAAGAGAAGAGAAGAGAAGAGAAGAGAAGAGACCTCGAAGAAGATAGCGGGGGAGCCTGGCAGAAAAACTGGAGCGGAAAAGAACTGGACAGCGGGAGAAGACCGGGCTCCTCCACTAGCAAAAGAGAAGAAGGTAGCGGAGGAGAGCGCGGAGAAGGTCCGGAGACCGGGAGAAGATCTGGAGAGTGCGGAAGAGACCTCCAAAGTTGGAAGAAGACCCCTGGAGCTGCCTAATAAATTACTTTAAAAACCTGTCTAGTGTGTTTTTTTCTTGACACTTTTTTCCCCTAGGTGAAAGGGTAGGGGTACTATGTACCCCATACTCATTCACATAGGGTGGGGGGCTGGGATCTGAGGGCCCCCTTATGAAAGGGGGCTCCTGGATTCTCATAAGCCCCCCACCTGCAGACCCCGAATACCAACGGTCAGGGTTGGCGGGAAGAGGCCCTTGTCCTCATCAACATGGGAACAAAGGTGCTTTGGGGTGGGGGGACCACAGCCAGCGTGCCCCCCTTCCCCAAAGCACCCATCCCCCATGTTGAGGGCATGCGGCCTGGTACGGTTCAGGAGGGGAGCACTCGCTCGTCCCCACCCCCTTTCCTGACCAGCCAGGCTGCATGCTCGAATAAGGGTCTGGTATGGATTTTGAGGGGGGATCCCCATGCCGTTTGTTCGGCGTAGGGGATTCACCTTAAAATCCATACCAGACTGAAGGGCCTGGTATGCCCCTGGGGGGAACCCATGCCGGTTTTTCTCGCACTGCTTTAGCGATCCTATCTCGTTGGAAACATTCTTGCATGCAGTTACTCCTGTGTGTGTGCTGGTTCACACGCAGGATTAAGGATCTATCCAGCACACCAATTAAGGTCTGAACCAGCGCAGTGCATTCATCTTAGTAAATGACCCCCTCTGTGTCTACAGTCCACAGTGCTGGTCATGGACATGGTGCATCTTCTGCAGGTGGACATGGGCCACACTTGTTTTTTTTTTTTCTGCTGCTGGGACAGGGGCAGGAAAATTGGGCCTTTGGTGGTGGTGGTGCCACAACACTGTAACCTACCCTCACAGATACCTAGGAACAGGCCCTGCTGTAAAATTTTAAATCAGAAATTGTAATTACATGCCCCAGTTAAACAGGGACAGAAAAATTGGGCCTTAGACAGTGGTGGTGGTGCCCTAAACCAAAAATATTGTTGGAAGCTAGCATCATCAAGATTGAGGAGGAATAAGATAGTCACTCAGCATAGGCAGTCTTCAAGGGATCCCACATCCATAGAAAAATCAATCAGTTACATCAGCATCAGGTGCTTGATAGCTGCTGCTGATCCAAGACTGATTCATTTTTATGAATGTGAGCCTATCAAGGGAGTCTGTGGACAGGCGCACTCTGTGATCCATTACAAACCCTCCAGCAGCACTGAATGTGCGTTCAGAAAGAACGCTGGATGCAGGACAGGCCAGTAGATCAATTGCATATTGAGCTAGTTCAGGCCAATGGTCCATCCTCAAGACCCAATAACCCAGTGGATGCTCTGTTGGAAAGGTCTCCAAGTCTGCTCTTGCCCCTAGATATTCCTGCGCCATATAATGCAGATGCTGGTGATGGTTGCTTGAATCTATCAGACCTAGGTGCTGAGGACTGAAAAATTGTCTAAAGGCATTGGTCAGCTGGCCAGCTTCTCCACTGCTCTTCCTCTGACTGAACAAAACTGTCATGGTTATGCAGTAATCTTTGTCTGTCAGCTTACCTCTCCTCCATGTGTTCACCTTTAGAGGCCAGCCACTCTCACCTAGCTACTTAAATAATCTCTCCTCAAAACATGGCTCCACCCCAGCCCCTATTAGGGAACTCTTTATTAACCTGTGCATTGCAAGCCTGCCTTGCTGATCAACCTTTGTGTGTTTAGTTTCCGTGTGCACCGTGCTGTGTATTCTATGTCTGATTCCAGTTACCGATCTTGGCTTGTTCACGACTATCCCTGCCTGCTTGTGACCCTGACCTTTGGCGTGTTCTATGTTTATCCTTGTCTGCTAGTCGCCCCGACCTTTGGCTTATTCCCTTACTATCTCTGTCCTCCTGTAACCTACTGTGGGTGTGAGCTGGGAGACCCTGGGAGTTGCAACCTGGAGCCAGTTGTAGTCCAGTCCATGCTCACCACTAGAGGATCTGGTGAACACCTGCTGGCTCTTAGACTCCGCGCCCTGGGGAATCTTATGCTCTAGCCCCTGTGGGATTCGTGTTGGTGTTCCAGCGGACCTGCCTTCCTTAACCACCTAGACTCCCAAATGCAGTAGTCAGCTGTAGGGTCCACTACCTTTGCGGTGCACTCCTGACCCCAACAGTGTGCATATGTCACCTGGCCTCAGGTGACCTGACAGAAGCCTCAGCAACATGTTGTCCAGCACCAGGAAATTGTAACCTCACAGGGTCTGGAAATGCATCACACAAACCTTTCTTAAAGGCCTCCTGAAGATGTTTCATCCTCTGCTCTGTCTGCAAAGGCAGGATGAGTTCTGCAAGCTTACCCTTATAATGTGGATCAAGAAGGGTTGCCAGCCAGTAATCATTCCTTCTCTTTGATACCACAAATCCTAGGGTCCTTACGCTGCATGGCCTCCCCGATTCTGCAAAGCCCGCAAAAGTTTGCAGAGGCATTCCATTCTGAGTACTCTGGGTCACTAAGGATCACATGATCCATAACACCCTTCTCCCAGCCACGTACAACTCCTTGGGTTTCTGGGAACTGAAAACCATCCCTTGAAGACTGCTGCTGAGTGTTATCCTCCACGTCCATGCTGTCACAATCATCCTCCTCCTCCTCCTCTACTTCCTGTGTGTTTGGCAGTCCTGCAGGAATAATATCTGAATAAAGGGGGCCTTGTGAGGTAAGGAAGTCCTCCTCTTCCTCACACTGTTCTGCCTCAAGTGCCCTGTCCATTATTCCATGAAGTGTGTGCTCCAACAGGAAGACAAGAGGGACAGTATCACTGATGCATGCATTCTCGCTGCTCACCATCCTTGTGGCCTCATCAAATGGTGACAGGATAGTGCATGCATCCTTGATCAGTAGCCACTGGCATGGCGAAAAGAAGCCAAGCTCCCCTGACCCTGTCCTGGTGCCATACTCACATAGGTACTCATTCATGGCCCTCTGCTGCATGTACAGCCGCTGCAGCATTGCCAACGTTGACATCCACCTGGTGGACATGTCACAAATGAAGCAGTTGGTGGGCAGGTTGCATTTCCTTTCAATGTCAGCCAGCCGAGCACTTGCATTGTATGACCATTGGAAATTACCACAGACTTTTCTGGCCTGCCTCAGGAGATCTTGTAAGCCTGGGTACCTGCTCAAGAACTGCTGCACCACCAAATTCAGGATGTGTGCCAAACATGGAACATGGGTCAAGTGTCCTTGTCGGAGGGTAGAGAGAAGGTTGGTGCCATTGTCGCATACAACCATTCCTGGCTGAAGCTGGAGTGGCATCAACCACCTCTGAGCCTGCCCCTGCAGAGCTGACAGAATCTCTGCCCCAGTGTGGCTCCTGTCTCTTAAGCAGTGGTTTAATCTTAAACTACCTAGAGGGTTCTTCACTGTAAGAGCGGCAAGGATGTGGAATTCCCTTCCACAGGCGGTGATCTCAGCGGGGGGCATCAATAATTTCAAGAAACTATTAGATAAGCACCTGAACTACCACAACATATATACAATGTAATACTGACATATAATCACACGCATAGGTTGGACTTGATGGACTTGTGTATTTTTTAAACCTCACCTACTATGTAACTCATGAACCGCATGGCATCTTTTTGCCTGAGAGCTTGTGTAGCCCCTTGAACGCTTGCGGAGCACCGCTGGTTCATATAACAAATCTGCAGAAGAGGCCATGGAGGAAGAAGAAGAGGAGGGGGTGGAGGAGAGAGCTGTGGTAGAATCACCGCTAGCATTTTGGAGGCATGGTGGTGGAACAAGCTCCAACAATACTGATACCAGCTGCCAGCAGAGTTACCCAGTGCGCCCTGAAGGAAAGGTAGCATCCCTGCCCATGCCTGCTAGACCATGAGTCTGTGGTAATATACACCTTACTGCTGACCACCCTGTCCAACAAGACAAAAACATTGCCTTCCACATGCCTGTAGACAGCTGGAATGGCCTTCCATGAAAAGAAATGGCGTTTTGGAACCTGCATCTGAGGTACAGCACATTCCACAAATTCATGAAAGGGGGCAGAGTCTTCCAGCTGAAAAGGCAGTAGTTGCAGTGCTAGCAATTTGGCCAAGCTGCCATTCAAGCTAGCATTCAGACTGTGAGCATGTGGATGGCTGGGACCAAATTTCTTTTTATGGTTTAGCAACTGGTGTAGGGAAATTTGCCTGCTAAAATCAGATGGTGGTGTACAACTAGCAGATTGGCTACAAGTACTTGGGACACCTATTGCTATACTGTGGATGATATATATAATGTAACAGCGCTCAAATCCGTAGGTATAAAAGTGAATGATGTTAAAATTAGTATATTTATATATATCTCTCTACCCACACGATTGTATGTATAATAATCTATAAAAAAGATTAAAAATAAATAAACAATGATCAGTAATCACATAAAAATAGTCCAATGCTAAAAAAGTCTATGATGTGTGGATCATCCGTAATGTAGATGGATGTGGGAGCCAGGGGGATCTATGTAACCAAAATACCAAGGGCAGCTTCCTGTTGAGTGAAGTCAGCTCTCCACATGGACATGAAAAATTCAAAGAGAAAGCGCCTCTTAAGTATCAGTGATTTATTCAAATATTAAAAGCATACATGAGCACTTACATTTGGGCTGAGGAGTGATGATACTGGGTCTAGTTCTCTATGGAAGCTGTCACTCCTCAGCCCAAATGTAAGTGCTCATGTATGCTTTTAATATTTGAATAAATCACTGATACTTAAGAGGCGCTTTCTCTTTGAATTTTTCATGACCTATTGCTATACCTTCCTTTCTCTCAGTGCAGGTTTTCGAGAGGACTGGACTAGGGTTGGAAATCTCAGATGAGGAGCAAGGAGAAGTCCACCTTTTTCTTTGCTGTGGGTCTTTCAAGTGCTGTTGCCAACGGATATTGTAATTATGAATATGTTCAATTTATATTTAATTTATATTTAATTGATTTATATTTAAGGAATATATTTAATTTAGCTTTTATGTAGGGCGGAACATATTATCTTCGCAGAAATCTCTGGTAGACCAGACAAGTCGGTGCCTAGGCTTGTGTATACAAACAATGGGATCCAAACCTCATTGTTTTACACATACTCACTTCAAAGGATCCTATGCAGGGATATGCAATGAAGGGAGGCCAACCCGTAATCAATACTTAACTTCCCGGGAAAATTCAAGTTAAGCTCCTGCTCAGAATAGTCACAAGGATTTGCATTAAAGGGTTTTAGGGACTTATATAGACTTATAGGGATTATAGGGTATAGGGATTGGAGATGTAGCCAGTCCTTAACCAGGAATAGGGAAGCTCACCAATCAGAGCCACGCTATGCCAACCAATGAGGCATCAGCATGTAATTATATACACAGACTAGATGGGAGGGAAACACACACTTTTATGGGAGAGCAACAATCAGAATGGAACCTTGGTGCAAAGGGTAATTATGGGAAAGGTCTGAATTTTACTTGTAACTAAATATGTTTGCAGATTAATGTTTTCAGGAATATACTCTGTATTCATTCATGTAATTCTGTTATTTCAACCTAATTTTTTTTTCCTTGGTGTAGACTACATATAGATTAGATAGACTTTCAACCACATACCAATAAATGTTGTTATTGTGTTAAAGCTTTCACTCATGGTCAAAGAACTCTCATTCAACCCAAATCATATCTGAGAGATATTAAATCTCAAATATAGTATACGGGAAAAAGACTGCATGGGAAGTCATCATATGTGGTCAAGTATGTGGTGCCCAAGCGGCTGCTGTTGTGGCCACGCTTGATCTGCTTCAGGCATAGGTTGCAAACAGCAATGGTGCGATCTGCTGCACACATGTCCAAAAAGGTCCACACCAAGGAACTTTACAAAATCAGCGGGGAGTCAGCAGCGCCCTGCACCTGTGGAGCTCTGCGGTGTGATGCAGTAGGGTGGCTGCCCTTAAGCTGCCCCCTAGAGGACATCCTGCCTCATTGGAGTTGTGCCTCCTCCTCCTCCTCTATTCTATCAAGCACCCAAGTAGAGTCAGTGACCTCATCATCCCCTCCCTCCTCGTCACTGGAGCAAACTTGGCACTATGCTGCAGCTGGGGAACATGACTGCCAGTTTCTTGTCCTTCTTGGGCACCCCCTCTCTATGCTCACGTTACTCCCTTCCTCAACCTGGGAACCATCATCGGAGCCTTCAAATCGCTGCGCATCCTCCAGCAGCATGTACCCGACACTGTGGTTGAATAGTTCGTGGGACTCTTCCGTGCATGATGGTTGGGCTATGGAAGGAGTGACTGTAGACAAGGAGCCAGTGGAATAGGTTGCTTTGTCAGCTGCATAGAAAGGAAAACTACTCTGAGCCTGGGTGACAGAGAATGAGGAGGATGAGGACAGCTTTGCTATCCACCCCACCAACTCTTCTGCATGTTCTGGCTCAATAACATGGCCAGCAGCAGAAAAAAAGGACAAGTGTGCCTCAAGGCCATGGCAGAGGATGCACCATGTCCATGACCAGCACTGTTGACTGTAGACACAGAGCCTGTTTGCCCTCTTTTAGTGGCCTGTGAGCATCTGCCTCTCCTTGGTGGCCTTCTGGACATGATGCATATTTTGTTTTGCAACACCACACTACACTGTATTGTGTACTGTGTACACCACCAGAAAAGTAGTAGCAATTGCACTACAGCTGCACTGTATTGTAATTACAATTTTTGATCTAATATTTCACAGCAGGGCCCGTTCCTGCACTCAACAAGAGTATCATTGAGGCTTTACAGTGTTGTGCCACCACCACCGCCTAAGGCCCAATATTTCTGCCCCTGTTTAACAGGGGCATGTAATTACAATTCTTGATATAATATTTCGCAGCAGAGCCCATTCCAGCGCCCACGTAGAGTAACTGTCAGGGCTTACAGTGTTCTGGTACCACCAACACCTAAGGCCCAATTTTCTGCAGAGTGTATAGGGCAGGTCGTATAGTATATACAGGCGGTCAACTATTTTCAAACATCCGACTTACAAATGACTCCTACTTACTAACGGAGGGAGACAACAGGAAGTGAGAGAAAATCTACCCCTAGGAAGGGAAATTCTCTCCTGTAAGAGTTAATATGGGAAAAAGGTGTCTCCGCTGATGCTTTATCACCAATCCTTGTTTCACTAATAACTGAAAATTTTCAAAATCCAATTGTCATTGGGACAGAAAGTGAAGTGAAATCTTCTGAACAGGGGCACAGACAGCAAAAAAATGTTACAGGGGTAATAACCCTGACCTATATTTTTCAAAAAGCTTAAAAATAGATTTTTGGGCTGGAGCTACACTTAAAAAATGTACCTGTTCCAAATTACAAACAGATTCAACTTAACAACAAACCTACAGTCCCTATCTTGTTTGTAACTCGGGTACCACCTGTATACTGCTGTTGAGAGTATATAGGGCCTGGGGGTCCCACGCCTTTTTTTTTATTTGGGTGCGGGGTTCCCCTTAATATCTATACCAGACCCAAAGGGCCCAGTAATGGGCTGGGGGGGCAACATTACATTACAGCCGCAAGCAGTTTTAAATGACTTTTTTCCTTTAGAAATGTCATTTTGTGCAGGGACTGTTCTAAACACGGGAAAAATGTGCCACTTTACAGGCATACTATAGACACCCCCCCCAGGCACGATATTTAAAGGAAAATTACACTTTTATTGTTTCACTTTAAGCATTATTAAAATCACTGCTCCTGAAAAAACGTCAGTTTTTAAAACTTTTTTTGCATTGATACATGTCCCCTGGGGCAGGACCCGGGTCCCCAAATACTTTTTATGATAACAACTTGCATATTAGCCTTTAAAATTAGCACTTTTGATTTTTCACATTCGAGACTTTAATGGGGTTTGTGTGTATTTATATGAATTTTTGGTCTGTTTGCATGTTCTGCCACGAACCGGGGTGTGTTTGGCTCATCCCTAGTCCCTTCTATTTTGGAGGGTAATAGGCGAATAGTCTTGGAACAACTTTATGTCAGCTCCTTAAAAGAGTAGGGAGCAACAGTCTCTTGCACTGTGTGCCCTATTTCCTACTTTAGTTTAAAATTGACAAGACAGCAAAATACGTCTCTGGGGGGATCAATGTCTCTGCCTCTGGGTTTAAGGGCTCTGTGCAAGTGCTCAAAGGTGTCTCTGGGGGTCTGCCTAGGAGATCGTTAAAGATGGCGATGGTGGCTCTTGTAATTTGAGAGTTTTCAATACTTTCAGGGATGCCTCTTACCCGGATATTGTGGCGATGTCCCTGATTGTCTAAATCTTCCATGTGTCTTTGAATGTCTCTGAGCTGAGTAGTTTGGGAGTGGGAGGATGCCTGTAATTGCTGGATTGTGGTGTCATGGAGGGCTGTTGTTTTCTTCTAGATCATCCATCTGCACTAGTATTGCCTGGACATCTCTTCTGAGGTCTGCGATGGCTGAGGAGAGTGTGGCCTTGATGTCCTCTGCCACAGAATGGAGGTCCTGCATATTCAGAGGTTGTGGGGTAGTTGATGAAGGTGCTGTGAGCTGTGGGCTGTGCATGGCTCCTGCCTGAGGGGCTGGAGGAGTGTGCTGCGCTCGAGTAGGCCTGATTTGAAGCTGGGGCCTCGCGTGATTGCGTCTGGAAGATTTCCGGGATATTGCGGCCGATTTGCGATCCAGTTCCCCTAGGGGAGCTGGACCTTGCTGGGGAAGGATTTCCGGAGTTTTTCCCCATATTTAGCTATGTAAGGCTCTGCGAAGCTTATTAAGTTATCCCCTGTGGACGGGAGCTCGGGAGTCAGGCGTCCATTCAGCTCTGGTTTCAAGCCACGCCCCCCACTCTTTTTCATCTCCTTAATCTCCTTAATCATGTCTATATATATTTTTTTGCACTTTTATCTTGTGCTGTATAAAAATTACTGAAAAAAAATGATTAAACATTTTTATAAAACAAAGTTAAAGAGAAATAATAAAATTGATTACAGATCAGCTGTTGTATGTAAGCCAAGTTAATTGTAAAATTAAAAAAAAACAAAAAATCAATACCATAGCCAAATATGCACTGTCAGTGTACACTGTCACTGAGGCTGTCTGTGAAAATCATGCTGCTCTATAACACCATGTACAGGTTTATAGCGTTCCCTCCTGTAATTTAAAGGATTTGCTTTTTTTTCCCTGCCATCCTTGAAACTACATTGATACCACTTCCCATCCGACATATATAAGCACACATCCTGATGGGAAGTGGTTAATACTAGGATCCTGGTACTGTTTTTTCAGTCATCAATCAGGAGCATCCATTCCCTGATCTCCTCTGTGAGGAAAGAAGCAATGAGGATTTTGATTTGTCTCATAGCCATCGTTACAGCCAGGAAAGCATCTAAGCAAGCATGATCTGTGCTTGGTTAGTTGCTTTGGAGAGTAGGGGAGATATCAGAGGTCTAATAGACGCCTGATGTCTCCATAAAGAGTACATGTCACTTTCCCAAAGCTATCACAAGGAGCTTTGTTAGCCCCTTTGTGATAACAATAAAGTTAAATGAAAAAAAAAAAAAAAACATGTAGAAAACATGTAAAACAAAATACATAAAAATAATTAAAAAATAAAAGCAACCCATCCCTCTGTGCATACTCGCAAATGCATATGAGCATGTAGGTCTGGCACTCTGGCACTAAGAGTAATATTTCTGAGGACCACAATTCATTATCAATTATAAACTGATAACCTGTAAAAGCTTTTAAAATGTCACCTGAACAATTTGAGGTACTGTATTTTGTCACCGTTTCACAATTTCAATTTTAAATCTTGACATGTTTGGTATCTATTTACTCCACACGACATGATCTTTTATATGTTACCAAAAATAGATATTATATTAAGTGCACTAAAATGTATTTACATGTATTTTTTTCAGAAAAATAGCTGTTCAAATAGTGTGTGACATCAAAAATTGAAACATCCGCCATTTTATTTATTATTTATAATGTTTGGAGATTCTAAGTAATTTTCTAGCAAAAAATGAAGATTTTAACGCGTGTATAGTAATTAAAAAAATTTAGATACAGTAACTGGTTTGAAAGACCCTTTTCTCAGTAGCATACTAATTTATTTATTTTCAGCACTGCTTTTGTATGTCCCCATATGCAGATAATGCTCAGCTTCCTGATCCTTTTTTATGAAGAAAGCATGCCTATTAGCACTTAAAATGGCCAGGACAAACTAGCAAGATTCATGTCCCAATCCATAGGATTATTTTTTAGGTGCACCGTTTTAATTCTTTCGATAAAGACTCAGAGTGGGTACACCAGTACAAATTATAATGTGCTACATGACAACACTGTAAAGTTAAATGTACAGCTTCACAGAAATATGTCAATGAAAAAATAATGCATTCAGTTCAGAACACGGGGTGTCTGTCTGTTCTTCTGTACATTGTGTGGGTGAAAAGGAGTAGTATTCAATCTATAGAGTTTTGGTAGTCTGCTCTTTCAGAGTCCATTTTGAAATTTGCAATGGAAAAGGTAGGGAAGAGAGGAGATCTGTTATGGAGTATTAGGTTAAGATGTGGAGGTGGAGGCATAAAGGAAGGGGGTAAGGAAAAGGAAGATAGAAAAGAGAGGGGCAACCCCCCCAGGAATTCCCTGTCAAAGTTGCTTCCCTTTGCACAGTGTAATATCTTCCAATTGTCTGATTTCTTCTACTTTATATATCTACATCAGAATGGTAGGAAGGAACGTGTATCTTCAAGGGAATGTAAGATTATGCTGCATTAAGGAAGTGTTTCAAGAATGATTTATGCTAGGACTTAAGGATTGAACCCAACACCCCTCGGTCCGGTTCGCACCAGAACATGCGAACAGGCAAAAAATTCGGATGAACACCCGAACACCGTTAAAGTCTATAAGACACGAACATGACAAATCAAAAGTGCTAATTTTAAAGGCTTATATGCAAGTTATTGTCATAAAAAGTGTTTGGGGACCCGGGTCCTGCCCCTGGGGACATGTATTAATGAAAAAAAAAGTTTTAAAAACTGACGTTTTTTCGGGAGCAGTGATTTTAATAATGTTTAAAGTGAAACAATAAAAATGAAATATTCCTTTAAATATTGTGCCTGGGGGGGTGTCTATATTATACCTGTAAAGTGGCACAGTTTTCCCGCGTTTAGAACAGTACCACAGCAAAATGATATTTCTAAAGGAAAAAAGCCATTTAAAACTGATTGCGGCTGTAATAAATTGTTGGGTCTCAGCAATATAGATAAAACTCATTGAAAAAATGGCATGGGTTCCACCCCCCAGTCCATTAGCAGACCCTTTGGATCTGGTATGAATATTAAGGGGAACCCCGAACCAAAAATAACAAAAAAATTGCTTGGGCGTCCCCCCAAAATCCAGGTGGTGTCACCCGTTTACATCACCGTGTGGCCCCGCCCTCAGCTATATAACAGCTGTCATCGAGAAGAAGCATCACTCGGCATGAGCCTCCCATAGAGGCAGAGGTGTTGTGCTTTTTTTTGCTTTTTTTGGATTGTCGGCGGCGTGAGATGGACCAACATCGTGGTACATTTTTATTTTTTTATCTTTTAATAAAGGACTTGTCCCTAAGTGTCTCCTGTCTTTTTTTACTATTTTTGACTTTTCACTTTTCTCGTGAGATGGTAGGGGTACAATGTACCCATTATCAATTATATGGGGGGAGGCCGGGATCTGGGGGTCCCCTTGTTAAAGTGGGCTACCATATTCCAATAAGCCACCCACTTGCATACCCCCCACAACCACCAGGCAAGGGTTGTGGGGATTAGGCCCTTGTCCCCATCAACATGGGGACAAGGTGCTTTTAAGGGCTACTCCAAAGCACCCTCCCCATGTTAAGGGCATGTGGCCTGGTACGGTTCAGGAGGGGGGTGCTCTCTCGTCCCCCCACTCTTTTCCTGCAGCCTTCCAGGTTGTGTCCTTGTATAAAGGTCTGGTACGTAATTTGGGGGGTACCCCTACGCTATTTTTTTTTTTTAATTTGGCGCAGGGTTCCCCTTAAAATCCATACCAGACCTGAATGGCCTGGTAATGGACTGGGGGGAACCCATGCCATTTTTTTTAATGAGTTTTATCTCTATTACCGAGACGCAACAATTCATTACAGCCGCAATCAGTTTTAAATGATTTTTTTCCTTTAGAAATGACATTTTGCTGCGGTACTGTTCTAAACACGGGAAAACTGCACCTTTTTACAGGCATACTATAGCCACCCCCCAGGCATGATATTTAAAGGAATATTTTTCATTTTTATTGTTTCACTTTAAGCATTATTAAAATCACTGCTCCAGAGAAAACTGACGTTTTTAAAACTTTTTTTTTGCATTGATACATGTCCCCTGGGGCAGGACCCAGGTCCCCAAACACTTTTTATGACAATAACTTGCATATAAGCCTTTAAAATGAGCACTTTTGGTTTTTCATGTTAGTGTCCCATAGACTTTAACGTCCGAACAACCAAAGTTTGGCCCGAACTTGTGCTCGGGCCAAACCGATCGCCCATCTCTACTAGGATTTAGTGAGTATTGTGTTATTATGTAGTTGTAAAAAAAGGGGGTTCCTTTATCAGAGGATAGCTGGTGACATCTTTCTACTTTGATCTTAATTAGAGAGTAAAGATGAACCCAGAAAGCAGGAAAAAAGTGTGAAATTAAATTTCATATTTTATTTAGCAGGTGGGGCAGAAGAGACTCACCTTCCATTTATCACCATTACTCACCATCTATTATATTTATACCAGGCCATATGGGTTTTAAATTTGGCAGAAAATCAGACAATACTGGGCTGCATCTATAGAAAACCCAGAATGCTTTTCAAAAACAGTGCCCTGACCACATCAAGTATTTAGATTTTATTTTTAAAGATATATATTTTATATAAAGATATACATGATTAAAATTATATGAAATAAAAGGATATATCAAACAGAATTTTGCAAATGAAGGGCTTTCACAGACAGTTTAGTGGAAAAAGAGTGAATACTGTTAAAAAAAAAGTTGGAGTGTTTGTAAAAGCTGATATTTATTTTGATTAAAAAAATTAGATATTAATAATGGGAAATAAATTAAACTATAATATTTAGTAATGCATATTTAACTTTGTTTCTTACTTTCTATGAGAAGATTTGCTGAACCACTTAGACAGGTTTAAAGTGGTTGTAAAGGCTAAAGATTTTTAACCTTAATGCATTCTCTAAAAAACTTCCTGTGCTGCAGAATCCCTCCCTCCCCCTTATAGTTACCTGAGCCCATTCTTGGTTCAGCAATGTGCACAAGAGCAAATGCTTTCCTGGCTTTGTTGCTCCTCACTGGGCTGACTGATAGCAGTGGAAGTGGAGGCAGGGCTGCGCTCTGCTGCCTGTGTCTATAGATGCAACAAGCCGGACTCAGGAGCAAACATGCATGAGTGCCCCCTGTGATGGAACTGCTTTGGCAC
The DNA here is from genome assembly GCF_042186555.1 of Aquarana catesbeiana. Taxonomy (NCBI): domain Eukaryota; kingdom Metazoa; phylum Chordata; class Amphibia; order Anura; family Ranidae; genus Aquarana; species Aquarana catesbeiana. The sequence continues at coordinate 300,122,092 of NC_133324.1, read as the reverse complement.
CCCGCTTTGGTGCTTCCTTCTGCCAAACAGTGCCTCCTGACCTCCAAACCGTTCCGAGCAGACCGAGAGCTAATACCAGCCCTTTTTACCTCATGCATCATACACAGACAAGATGTTGGGATAGAACCAAAAGAAAGACTGTATATTGAAACTCAGACATATGCTTTATACCCCACAGGAGGACATTCCCCTCCAGAAATATAATTAACATAGGTAAGGAACAGCCAACATACACAGAATGCTAATCCACATCCAGCAACTAATAGCTGACAGTGATTTAATTACCATCACTTAAACAAACCTAGGTGCCCAGACTGTTCTTTGATTAATCAGGGATTACACCTCCTCTCAGACTTTCCTGCAGCAGTCTACAACTGTCTATGAGACAAACTCATACAATTTTCCAACAGTCTGCAAAGGTGGAATTCATTTATCTCTTGAAGGATATTGTTGATAAATATTTATGTCCCAATTGAAGAAGCCTCTCCAACCCAGTGTACAAGGGGGCCATGATATTCCCTGTGACATTAACCTGTACAAGAATATTACCTCTTTTCATCCACTCCAGAAGGGAAGCTTTATGCCCTTATTCAGAGAAGCAAACCAAACCATTCTCTCAGTGTCCATTAAGTGTCCATTAGGTGTCCATTAGGTTGTCCATCATTATAGAATGATCTGCTTTTTCCATGGGCCATAATCAGTGGGTAGGAAGCTTGCCCTTACTCTTCTCCAAAAGCACCTGTCCTGGGTGGGTCTGTAGCACCCCCATAGAAAGCTACTTTCTAAGCCACTGAATAGGAAGAGCCAGGAGCACGGTGGGGGACCCAGAAGAAGATGATTGGGGCTGCTCTGCACAGAGCAGGTAAGTATGACATACTTATTATTTTATTACAAAAATAATGGAAGCTTTACAATCATATTTCACATGCTGCACCAGGCACGATCAGACACTACAATCCACATTCGCATCTCAGGTGCTGGCTTATCTCATCGTCACTGAACCAATCACTTGTATCAACAACAGGAATGTCACATACCAAGATGCAAAATAATCTTTCTTTGTTAAAATAGCCAGCAGGAACAAATTCTATTCTGACATGTTTTGCACTAGGCACAGCACTTTTCAAAGAATACAAACAGATTGCCAAGAAACATATTAAAATAAAAAGATATTTATAAATACTGTATATGCTTTTGTACCTGCATGTGTTGGTGTGTGTATATTTGCCATATAATTTATTGTTGTTTGTCAACAAATGCAGACCACACAGTGCAATTTCTAAAAAAAAATCAGTAGCAGTCAGTAAAGCTGGATACACATTATACAATTATTGTTATTCAATTTCCTTTTATATTTACCTTTAACTAAGTAGTGCAAGGGCCTGCATGATTGCATACAATCTGAAAGTGTTTAGGTTTGACCTCATATTATATGGTTTTGGTAAATCTAAAGGAAAGTTGTAAAAGGAAATTGGATAAAAATTGTATTGTGTGTAGCCAGCTTAAAACGGTGTTCCGCCCCCCCAAAAATAAATAAAGCCAGCAGCTACACATACTGCAGTTGCTGGCTTTTGACAATAGGACACTTACCTGTCCTGGAGTCCAGCGATGTCAGCACCACAGATGATGTTTCCATCAGCTGTCGGGTGCTGCCGCCGCCATTGCGGGTAAGGGTACCCGGCAGTGTAGCCTTACGGCTTCATGTCGGGAAACCTACTGCGCATGGGCGAGGCCCCACTCCTCTCTCCTACAGGGAGAGGAGGAGGGAGCCCCACGATGATGTCACGGGCCGCAGCCCAGACTCCCGGAAGTGGGAACAGGATACCTGTCAAAGACAGGTATCCTGTCCCCCCTCCTCCCGAAAGGTGCCAATTGTGGCACCAGAGGGGGAGAGGAGACAAATGAGCATAAGTTCCACTTTTGGGTAGAACTCCGCTTTGAGTTAATTATTTGTTTTCATACTTCAGTGCCTCACAGTTCTCTACAAAATGGGACAATCACAAAATTAAACACACACAAATCTTCTAATTTTTCTATTAAAGTGGAAGTTCAGTCAAAAAGGAATTAAGGCTAAACCTCCTCCCACCACCATTTTAAGCCTATTCTATCTAACTCTAAAAAGAAAAGACGCATTTACATACTTATTATGAAGCTGTTTTGGTTCCGTTCTATGATCAGCTGTCAGCAATGGCTTCAATGTGGAAGAGGGGAAGCTGACAATGCATGCTCCATAGTAAGCCTGTGGGTGTTAGCGATCTCTCCTCTTCACAGAAGCCATTGCTGGAGAAATCACGCAACTGGATCGGAGCGGCTTCAGAATAAGTAAGTATACAGATCTTTTCTTTACAGGGTTAAATACAATAGGCTTAGAAAGGTGGTGGACACTGATTCCGCCATACTGGCGTAAGGTGCATGACGCAACGACTGCAATTTCCACTGGAGTTTTCACCAGCACAGTACCTCTATCTTTCCAAAATATCCAAGAAAAGATACTATAAGTCGGTGGCTATGCATATGATAAACGCTGCTAGGCTATGCTTACCAGTTCATTGGAGGTCCACAGCGAGCCCTTCAATGAAAGAAAGGGCATCAGGCATCAATCACATTGCAGTGATGGAGGAGCTGATCTATACCACCCAGGATAGGATCTCCAGCTTCTCGAACATATGGGAAGCCTGTTTTAAACACCCAAACTCTCAAGGTTATCAAGACCTGATACAAGATAATGGTTAGCAGGTGCTCCACGGTTACTCTCTTTGTAGATACAATCTGAAGGCATTGTGGGTTCTTACACTACATATTGTCCTGCCAGAAGTAGATGGAGAGGGTAGCTGGTGGCCATCCCAGCCCCTCTCCTACCATTAGGCTTCCATTACACTCACCCCCCTCTCTCTTTCCCTCATCTTTTTTCTCCCTTCCTCATCCCCCCTAAATAATTCCTAATGGGCAGAGAGTCTGGGATAAGGGGCTGAATTTACAGTTGGCCCCTTCGCCCATTCTTCTTATGATATGCGGACAAGCAGAAATCAGTCCAGGAACCTTGCCAGAGGCCCCAAATTCCTACTAACTCTGACATGTCTATAGGCACCTAAACTACATTACACAGCCATGACAACGCAGTAACATCTCGATGTGCACATGATGTCTTTCCATGTTAGGAATGTTGTTTGTACTTTATGCAGGGAGTACTTTATTGACTGTGTCATTGATGTGTAACTTTTGTTTGTACTCCATTTGGAGCCGTGTCCTTTTATATTGATATTTCTGTAATGTCTCTTAAAATCTCAAATAAAATCTTTATGAAAAAAAAGAATGGTGGTGGAGTAAGTTTAGACTTAGTTAGATTTTGACTGTACTTCTACTTTAAGGTAAGGTGCTTAATACACGTGTCAACCAAAAGTACCTTTTTGTGTTTGCCACTGAAGCAAACAGGAAGCATTTAAAGCCTCAGCTACTCCTTTATGAAGGTTTTTTCTTTTATACAGTCTCAAGTTTAGCACGCCCCCATGAATGCTAACACTACACAGAGCACAAATTTTAGTACAATTCTCTCATAATAACCAAACAAAATTTCAATCTATAGCCAGAGTAAGATTCTGTGTTATTTATTTTTGATATTGTTCTTTATGCTTGCTTTTTTTATTATAGTTTTTACAGACAAAAGCAGCTACTGTAAGTAATACATTTGTAACATGCTGTTTGTAAAATGAAACTTTTAAGGGAAATAGGATTTATGATATGGTATGAATGATAATATAATAATATTTTCATATTTTTTTGTTTATTTATCTGGACAACCCCATTATCTATAGATAGCTTATGTCATATCCATCTTGTACCACTCCAGGTCTCTTCAAACTGTGTTCCTAAAATAAATAATCATTGCTTATATTATTATAATAATGGATTATAGAATGCAGTGTTCATAAGGGAGGGGAGATACATGCAAATATATTATAATATAATGAAAAATGTAAGACATTATATACCTACAGACAAATGTGAACATAAAGTCTACTTCACTAAGCCTACATGTTTGTCAGATTGAATATCTGTTACTGTATGAGTCTGTTTTTAGATGCAGAGCTGTCAATCAAAATGAAGCTTCTTGAAATTGAGCAAGAATAAAATATGCATACTAATGAAGAAAGATGACAAATTACTCATGATTTCCAAGAGGTTCTGCTGCAGCGAACATCAACAACTGACACAGCATATATCAGACTAAAACTGTTTCGGAGGTGAAATATGACCCGTGTACATGCGTTATTTATTCAAAAACTTAAATTACAAAAATGTGTTTAAAAAAACAATGATATCAATTTTCTTCTCAAAAATCATTACATACTGTACATTGGTTGGATTATATACAATTACTTTAGCTCAGCTATTCTGCCTTCTATTACAAATCATTTGGATGTATTGCAGCTAAATCAGACCTAAAGCTTGAGGCTTTTGAAGCCTATGATGACTGTATAAACCAGTCATATGAATTACAGATAAAATAAAGGTATCATAGCACTGCTAATAGCAATTCTGTGTTAAGTATTTTCCACAATATTATAAAAAGAACTTGTAAATGGCAGTTCAAATTTCAATTACAACGCTACCTGCATAGAGTTTGCATGTTTACCCTCTGGAATATGAAGGTGCAACTGAAGCAATGTCTTTTCAAAGAACTCCTACAAGTGGAATTGCAGGTATTGGTGTATGATGCTTATAGGTTGTAAACCTTAGGTTTGCACTACTAACAGAAGCTGATGTTTGTAGACAAGTAATTAATGCAAAACAAAAATTTTTAGCCATGTTTAGACACAGTTTAGCAGCAGGTTCTACTAAGGAACATCTGCAGGTTGAAGATGAAGCAGGTGGCAGATAGACTCCAGTGTAGGTCAGGGTCAGAACAGTAGACAACAGCATAACACTGGATCAGAGATCATTTTCCTCAAGCATTGTTTCTTTGCACTAAGCATACCTTTAAAAAAGCAGTTGCCTGTGGCTTAAACAGCACTTTGCCTTTGTTGAAGTCCCACTCAAAATGACACAATTGGCTGATTTTCTAAAGGAGGAACTTTCACAGAATAAATTGTGGAGATATTCACTAAAAGTATCCAATTAATTGCTAATTAAATTAGTAAACATTAATTTTTTTTTTTTTACATGATTGGATAATTGAAGTGAATATTCTGTCATACATGCTCATCAAGCTAAAATAGGAATGCCGGGAAGAGTAAAGCAGGAGAATGAAGTGTTTTTTAAGCACAGCAGGCAAGTGGCAGCCTGTAAAGTTGATGCCATTTAGTAGGGGACCAAACATGGCTGTATATTGGAATAGATGACAGATTTGTCTAAGTAGAGTCTACACAAAAGCAAAATTCAAAGTTCTCTGTGTTAGCACAGGCGCCAGACTATGACAACAGCTTCATGTTCTGGAACTAGAATTTGAATTTTTAATACTATTGTACTATTTTTGTATCTTTTGTGAATTAAAATAATCATCTTGTTGCAAGCACAACTATCTGAAAGTTGTATAAATGCTTTAAAGATAAACCAGAAATACACAAATAAAAGATGAAAAAAATATTTCTGCTTTAAATACGAACAACAAAAAATCTGTAGCTAATAAGCTACCAGTACTTCTTCTCACAGCGTGAGTTGAATGAAAAAAAAATGCTACTCCTTTTGGCAACACAAGGAGAAATAAGTAATTTTGGATCTTAGAAGATAATACAAGTAATTAAGATAATTAACCACCCTGAAGAGAAAAATCTTCTGCAATAAATGTTCTAGTTAGGTTCACATGGTAACATCCCAGCTGCTGATCCACTTAATATACATCAAGAATCTTGCATGATGTCTATGCAATTTTCTTAGAAGAATAGGGTGGCATAATTACATTCAATAAAATTCATAGAACAATCAGCAAGCTACTTTGAGAGAACTTCTAACATCATCATTGCATGTTAAAAATTCCTGTTGTGTAATAATAATCATCTCATGCTGCATTTGTGAAAGGCTGGAATCATTTCAGCATAATTAAGCTACAAAAACAAAAAAGAGGTTAATCAGATAAACAGCAAAAGCAGAATCTCTTCCCTGAACTGGATAGTATTGAGTACTGTGTGGTTTTTTTTTTAAGAGCTGAGTGGAGATCACACTTTGCTATTGGCACCACATGGATGTTTTAATTAAAAATAATTATGGGGCTCATCCTTGCTTTCTGTCCTTGTTCATCTTTTCAGGGGGTTAACAATGTAAACACTATTTTTTAAATTTTTGAAAGTTTTTTATCTTTTCAGTACAATTAGCTTTACATTAAATTGATTAAATTAAATCTAAAGGCAAAAGCAAGACTGTACTATCTTAACATTCTCCTTGGATGTGGCGGTTAAATTTGTTTTCCATTATTTTTTGCTGGTAATACTGCCATTAACACACCTTCTGTCCTAAAGTGAAACAGTTACTTACTGTACAGTATCTATGAAGCAGTGTTGTCTCTCTAGGTTGCTCTCCTGATTTGAACTACAAACTCTTCCTTCTTCATATATATAGCTGGGAAAGAAAATATTGTTTGAGATTTCAGTTCAGTGCACAGAGAGTTACAAGGAAACTTTCTGACAGTATCAAGAGATATTTTTTTCTTTACTCTTTATGTTTGAAAATCTACAAAGCCTGAAGATAGAAAAATAATGGAACCACCACATCCTAAGGACTGGCAAGCTGCACAAAATGTATTTTTTTGTTCTTGGGTTTAGATATACTTTAAAACAAACTAGGGATACGCACATGTGCCTAAGTTCAGCTGTAATGTATATTGTAGAGCAGCATCTAACTGTGATTTTGTGCCACATCCAAAATTATTTATACATAGCAGCAAAGGGGGTCCCCTAGTGGTGGACTTTTCAGGCACATGTAGCAATCATAAAAGAGGTATACCTGGTACAAATATAATTTATTGAATTAACATAATAAAATATGACAACAACTGTAACATCTATTATTAGGAATGTAAATCCATCAGTATTACAATTGTGTATATACAGATTTTTGAAGCAGTACTTTTTCACCCGACACGTTTTGGAGTCAATTAAACTCCTTCCTCAGGGGTAGTGTACTCTTTAAATGGTTATTAAACACTGTATTGGCTGATTTGACATTCCGTAAAATTTGTGAATAAAAACAACGACAGTCACAAAGTCTGTCTGCCCAGTATGCTCTTGATTCCAATATGAACAAACATCTATGTGTTGGAAATGATGTAAACAGGTAGAAGTGTTTTTTTTTACTCCACCAAGAGTATATATATATATATATGTTGTTCTCTTCAAAAAGAAAAGAAAAGCCCAAGAAATATGGGCATAAACTAAATGCTTGAGGCTCCACTGAGGCCGAGAGGCAAATCCTGAAGGTGGCTCAAAAGTTAATGTTCATAGGTGTATCGATTGATAGATGATATGAGTGTGAATCGGATCAAGTAGCTGTTCAGGCTGATAATATCCCACATGCTGCGGGATGTTACCAGCCTGAACAGCTACTTGATCCGATTCACTCTCATGTCATCTATCAATAGATACACCTATGAACATTAACTTTTGAGCCACCTTCAGGATTTGCCTCTCGGCCTCAGTGGAGCCTCAAGCATTTAGTTTACGCCCATATTTCTTGGGCTTTTTTTTTCTTTTTGAAGAGAACAACATATATATACTCTTGGTGGAGTAAAAAAACCCACTTCTACCTGTTTACATCATCTCCAACACATAGATGTTTGTTCATATTGGAATCAAGAGCATACTGGGCAGACAGACTTTGTGACTGTCGTTGTTTTTAATCACAAATTTTACAGAATGTCAAATCAGCCAATACAGTGTTTAATAACCATTTAAAGCGTACACTACCCCTGAGGAAGGAATTTTATTGACTCCGAAACGCGTCGGGTGAAAAAGTACTGCTTCAAAACTCTGTATATACACAATTGTAATACTGATGGATTTACATTTCTAATAATAGATGTTACAGTTGTTGTCATATTTTATTATGTTAATTCAATAAATTATATTTGTACCAAGTATACCTCTTTTATGATTGCTACATGTGCCTGAAAAGTCCACCACTAGGGGACCCCCTTTGCTGCTAAGTTCAGCTGTAAACCCAAATCCAAATTAAGGTCTGTGGGGGAGGGGCAAATCTTAGAAATCAATTCTGCCCATTTTCAAAGTTAATTGACAGGGGATTGTCAAACAAAGTGAAAAGGGAACTGGACACTGGCATGGGGGACATGTACAAATGCTAGCAAACATTTGAAAAAATACCTTACAGTGCGACATGTGTCATTCTTTCAATGCAACTTCAAGGATGACATGGGAAAACACATAGGGAAATTACATGTTTTGGTGATACCTGTATATTGTGGTATGGAACAGTATGATTCTCACTGACACTATAATCTGGCATCACATATTTTGCACATGTAATAGATTTCTTTACTTTTACAATATTGCTTGACATACAGTAGGTGACCACGATATTGTGTCAATCTCGCTGCAGTTATCGGCGAGATTTGACACCTGCGAGCCCCATCGTGGGAGCTAGCGCCAAGATGGCTCGCTCATCGGGAAAGGAAAACTTTTTTTCCTTTCGCGATAGGCACTGCTGACAGCTGTCTGGTATGAATCCTGAGGGGGAACACCGCGCCAAATTTTAAATGAAAAAACCGGCATAGGTTTCCCCCAGGGGCATACCAGGCCCTTAGGTCTGGTATGGATTGTAAGGGGAACCCCTACGCCAAAAAATCGGCGTGGGGTCCCCCCAAAATCCATACCATATCCTTATCTGAGCATGCAGCCTGGCTGGTCAGGAAAGGGGGTGGGGACGAACGAGCGCCCCCCCTCCTAAACCGTACTAGGCCGCATGCCCTGCGGGCCCCCCCATCCCAAAGCACCTTGTCCCCATGTTGATGAGGACAAGGGCCTCTTCCCAACAAATCAAAAAATAAACCAAACGTGTAGCGCTAAAGGAAAGATTGAGGCACTTGCAAAATGGCAGGATATAAAGCCAGTGCCCTGTATGCAGTATGACAGAAAATATAATAAAATATCTCACATTACAATCATGAATACAAACACATATAATGTATTATAGGAAAGTCCGTGAATGAAGAACTGAATATGTCACCACTGTTGAGTGATATAAGCACCACCTTCACCGGCTAAAGGCCACAAAAGTCTCTAAGTGAACGACAGATGACCAATTTGTTGCAATTCCAACATGTCCAGGGTAAACAATGTATGGATAAATCAACTCCAGTGCATCACACCACAGTGTCTTCACACCCGTGCAAATCACTCAGATAATATAGCTGAAGGCTTACCAGAGGGTTTGAACCCTAAACAGTATACACTGTGAGGGTCAAACCAACTTGTATTGCTCACTGGCAATAGTGGGAAGACATTAGCATCATGAAGAGATCACAGGGGTTCCGTGAGGCTGTATCTTCTCCAGAAGTGACCAAAAATCGTCCCAGGTGTAGCTCATAAAGGATATAGAAAGAGCCACATAGTGTGATATCGTAAAAGTAATGATTTATTAAAAAGAAGAATTACACTTACATGATAAGAATGATAAAAAGCGCTTGTACATAAAAAAGGCAGCAGTGGAGTCCTCCCGACGCGTTTCGTCTGAGTAGACTTCGTCTTGGGGTGGACCCCAAGACGAAGTCTACTCAGACGAAACGCGTCGGGAGGACTCCACTGCTGCCTTTTTTATGTACAAGCGCTTTTTATCATTCTTATCATGTAAGTGTAATTCTTCTTTTTAATAAATCATTACTTTTACGATATCACACTATGTGGCTCTTTCTATATCCTTTATGAGCTACACCTGGGACGATTTTTGGTCACTTCTGGAGAAGATACAGCCTCACGGAACCCCTGTGATCTCTTCATGATGCTAATGTCTTCCCACTATTGCCAGTGAGCAATACAAGTTGGTTTGACCCTCACAGTGTATACTGTTTAGGGTTCAAACCCTCTGGTAAGCCTTCAGCTATATTATCTGAGTGATTTGCACGGGTGTGAAGACACTGTGGTGTGATGCACTGGAGTTGATTTATCCATACATTGTTTACCCTGGACATGTTGGAATTGCAACAAATTGGTCATCTGTCGTTCACTTAGAGACTTTTGTGGCCTTTAGCCGGTGAAGGTGGTGCTTATATCACTCAACAGTGGTGACATATTCAGTTCTTCATTCACGGACTTTCCTATAATACATTATATGTGTTTGTATTCATGATTGTAATGTGAGATATTTTATTATATTTTCTGTCATACTGCATACAGGGCACTGGCTTTATATCCTGCCATTTTGCAAGTGCCTCAATCTTTCCTTTAGCGCTACACGTTTGGTTTATTTTTTGATCTATTGGGCAATTATTCTTATGTTGTGTTAGCAGCTTCAATATTTGTGAGTAAGCGCAAAATTGCCATTTGGGTTGTTTTTGATTTGTACCTCTTCCCAACAACCCTGGCCATTTGTTGTCGGGGTCTGCGGCTGGGGGGCTTAGCGGAATCCGGGAGCCCCCTTTAATAAGGGGGCCCCCAGATCCTGGCCCCCCACCCTATGTGAATGAGTATGGGGTACATCGTACCCCTACCCATTCACCTGGGGGAAAAAGTTTCAATAAAAAAAAACACAGTACACAGGTTTTAAGAGTAATTTATTAGGCAGCTCCGGGGTCTTCTTCCAACTTTGGGGGTCTTCTTCTGCCGGTGTTTGGCCTCTTCTCCCGGTGTTCTGCCTCTTCTCCCAGGCCCCTCCGCTATCTTCTTCCAGCTCTTTTTCCAGCGGGGGACCCGGTCTGCTGCCGCTGTCTTGTCGCCACTGTCCTGTCACTTCTTCTCTTCTTCCGATGTTGACACAATGCTCTCTCTGGCTGGAATGCTGTGTGTGAGCTGCGGAGCCATTTATATAGGCGGTGACCCCCCCCTTGTGACGTCACGGTCCCAGCATGCGCAGGGACTCTGGCATCATAAGGGGGCGTGACCCCAGAGTCCCTGCACATGCTGGGACCATGACGTCACAAGGGGGCGGGGTCACCACCTATATAAATGGCTCCGCAGCTCGCACACAGCATTCCAGCTGGAGAGAGCGTCGTGTCAACATCTGAAGAAGAGAAGAAGCGACGGGAGAGCGGTGACAAGACAGCGGCGACAAGACAGCGGCAGCAGACCAGGTCCCCCGCTGGCAAAAGAGCTGGAAGAAGATAGCGGAGGAGCCCGGGAGAAGAGGTGGAACACCGGGAGAAGTCAGAAGAAGACCCCCTGAAGTCAGAAGAAGACCCCGCTAGCTGCCTAATAAATTACTCTTAAAACCTGTGTACTGTGTTTTTTTTTATTGACACTTTTTCCCTAGGTGAATGGGTAGGGGTACGATGTACCCCTACTCATTCACATAGGGTGGGGGTGCCGGATTCCGATAAGCCCCCCACCTGCAGACCCCGACAACCAACGGCCAGGGTTGTCGGGAAGGGGCCCTTGTCCTCATCAACATGGGGACAAGGTGCTTTGGGGTGGGGAGGCCCGCCGGGCGCCCCCCTACCCCAAGGTACCCACCCCCCATGTTGAGGGCATGCGGCCTGGTACGGTTCAGGAGGGGGGGGCTCGTTCATCCCTACCCCCTTTCCTGACCGGCCAGGCTGCGATTTTTTCGGCGTAGGGGGTTCCTCTTACAATCCATACCAGACCTAAGGGCCTGGTATGCCCGTACGCCATTTTTTTTTCATTTAAAATTTGGCGCGGCGTTCCCCCTCAGGATTCATACCAGACAGCTGTCAGCACTGCCTGTCGCTCATCGCGAAAGGAAAAAAGTTTTCCTTTTCCGATGAGCGAGCCAGCGTGACATGCACAGTACCCTGTCGCCGAGAACAAGCGCGATGGGATCGCGCTGGAAACACAATCTCGCGGTCAGGTACTGTAAATAGAGAAACAACAAACAGTGTGACCAGGCAGTGAGAAAAATGAATAGAATTCTAGTATGAATGACTAGAGGGATAACAATCAAGAGGAAGGAGGTCCTGATTCCCCTATAAGGGTCTTTAGTGGGACATCATTTAGAATACTGTGTCCAGTTCTGAAGACCTCACTTACAAAATGATATTGATAAGATAGAATGAGTCCAGAGACAGTTAACAAAAATGATGAAAGATCTGGGGGATAAAACATATCGAGAGAGGAACTTATTATGTACAGTCTGGAAGAAAGAAGGGAAAAGGGAGACACGTTTGAAACCTTTAAATACATCAAGAAGGTAAATAAGGTTTAGGAGGGCAGTTTTTTCAATATGAAGCCAAAATCAAGAACACAGGGACATGACCCTAAACTAGTTGGAGGAAAGTTCTTAGAAATCTAAAAAAGTATTGTTTTACTGAAAGTGTAGTTGATGTTTGGAATAAACTCCCAGTAGAGGTAGTAATATAATGCTGCTAATGCACCCATATCCATCTCCTCCTCTTATGATTAGTCAAGGGTACATAGTAGCCATTTTCCTATTTCCCCAAATTCTTTGTGCTACAACCCCTCCAATTTAATTTAGCTGAACGTTTTTGGGCCTTTTTCCCCCCCTCAAGGGTTCTTTTTTGGGGATTCCGGTAATGCTCTTCATTCCTCCTCCTCCTCAAGGGTACAAAGAATCCATTTTTTAAACTATGTTGCTCTTTCTCTTTTTTCTCACTCTTTCTTTTTTGTCTCAAAGATTTAGAGCAGCCACTTTTTAGAGGTACACCAACCTCTGTCTAAATGATGAGGAAGCATTAGAAAAACATTTTCCCAAATCACTCTTATGCTGGTGTTGAAGTGGAGGAGGAAGTTTGGGGTGCTAGAGGTGAGGAGAAGGAGCAGGGCTGGGTACTGGTGGTGAGGAGGTGGAAATTTGGTGGTGTAAGGGGAAAATTTGTAAAGCTACTGCACCATCCCAAAGGGAGCCCAAAATGTAGAACTTTGAGGAGGTGCAAAAAAAATTGCTGCATCTTCTTCTTTTTCTTCTTCTTCTTCTTCTTCTTCTTATTATTCAGGATTTAAATATCACCAATAGGGATGAGCCCGTTGTTCGAGTGGAACTTACATTCCACTTGAACATTAGGTGTTTGCCCGTTTGCCAAACAGCAAAACAATATGCGGCATTCTTGGCAAATTCGAAAGGCCGTTAAAGTCTATGGGACACTAACAAGAAAAAACAAAAGTGCTAATTTTAAAGACTTATATGCAAGTTATTGCCATAAAAAGTGTTTGGGGACCCGGGTCCTGCCCCAGGGGACATGTATCAATACAAAAAAAAGGCATGGGTCCCCCAGTCCATTACCAGGCCCTTTGGGTCTGGTATGGATATTAAGGGGAACCCCGCACCCAAAAAAAATTGTGTGGGGGTCCCCCCAAAATCCATACCAGGCCCTTCAGGTCTGGTATGGATTTTAAGGGAAACCCCAAGCCAAAATTTAAAAATAAATGGTGTAGGGGTCCCCCAAAATCCATACTAGACCCTTATCCGAGCACACAACCTGGCAGGCTGCAGGAAAAGGGGGACGGATGAGAGAGCATCCCCCCTCCTGAACTGTACCAGGCCACATACATGAGGTTACATAACGCCAGAGGGGGCGGGGTCACCCATTTATGTCACTGGGTGGCCCCCCCTCAGCTGTATAACTGCTGTCATCGCGAAGAGGCTTCAGTCAGCGGGAGCCTCCCATGGAGCCAGAGTTTTTTCAGTTTATTTATTTTTTTTTAATCGGGTCGTTGAACGCTGTAATCAAAGATGAATAGACATTGCGGGACTTTTTTTTTTTTTAAGGACTTGTCCCAAATTGTATACTGTCATTTTTAAAGTTTTGACACTTTTTTTGGTGAATGGGTAGAGGTAAAATGTACCCGATACCCATTCACATAGGGGGTGGGATCTGGGGGTCCCCTTGTTAAAGGGGGCTTCCAGATTCCGATAAGCCCCTGCCCTCAGACCCCCACAACCACTGGGCAAGGGTTGTGGGGATGAGGCCCTTGTCCCCATGAATATGGGGACAAGGTGTTTTGGGGGGACCCCTAAGCATCCTCCCCATGTTGAGGGCATGTGGCCTGGTACAGTTCAGGAGGGGGCACTCTCTCATCCCCCCTTTTCCTGTGGCCTGCTGAGTTGCATGCTCAGATAAGGGTCTGGTATGGATTTGGGGGGACGCCTACGCTATTTTTTAAAAAAATGTTGGCTCGGGGTTCGCCTTAAAATCCATACCAGACCTGAAGGGCCTGGTAATGGGCTGGGGGGGAACCCATGCAGTTTTTTTGCAATGATTTTCATCTATATTGCCGGGACCTGACAATACATTACAACCACGAGTAGCTTAAATGACATTTTTTCCATTAGAAACGTCATTTTGCTGTGGTACTGTTCTAAACATTGGAAAAATTCACTACTTTACAGGCATACTAAGGACATTCCCCAGGCACGATATTTAAAGGAATATTTCATTTTTATTGTTTCACTTTAAGCATTATTAAAATCACTGCTCCTGAAAAAATGTCCGTTTTAAAAACTTTTTTTTGCATACATATCCCCTGGGGCAGGACCCCGGATCCCCAAACACTTTTTATGACAATAAATTGCACATAAGCCTTTAAAATGAGCACTTTTGACTTTTCATGTTCGTGTCCTATAGACTTTAACGGTGCTCATGTGTTCGTACAAATGTTTTGCCTGTTCACAAGTTCTGGGGCGAACCGAACCGGGGGTTGTTTGGCTCATCCCTAATCACCAACAGTTTCTGCAGCACTTTACATAATATAGGTTGACAGAACACTAACAATACAATTTATTACAAGAGGGTTAGGAGGGCCAGGCTCCTGAGAGCTTACAATCTAATAGGAAGGGGCAAGTAGTACAAAAGGTAATAACTGTGGGGGATGTACTGATGGAAGAATTAAAAGATTCAGTTGTTAGCTGAAGTCAGGATAGGCTTCCCTGCAGACATGAGTTTTCAGGGATTGCCTAAAAGTGAACAGCATAGGATAAAGCTGGACAGGTTGGTGTAGAGAGTTTCAGAGGATGAGAGAGGCTCTGGATGAAGTTCTAGAGAAGGGCATGGGAGGAGGAGACAAGAGAAATTAAGAGAATGTGTTGGGAGGAGCTGAGAGCATGGTTTGAGTGATATATTGAGACAAGATTGGGGATAGAACTGTAAAAAATGTTGTTGTTAGTGTTTTGAATTTTTTTGGGGGGAGGGGAATCGGAAGCCAGTGAAGGGACTGGCAGAGAGGATTGGTGGACATTGAGTAGTTGGTAAGGTGGATGAGTCTGGAATAAGCATTCATGATAGACTGAAGGGGGATAGCCCATGTAGAGGTAGGCATATGAGGAAGGAGCTTCAGTAGTTAAGTAGTAGTTTGACAAAAAAGGAATGAACAAGTTGCTTAATGGCTTAATCAGTTCAAAAGGGGTATATTTTGTTTTTATTATGTTTTGGAGGTGAAGTCTACAAGATTTGGACACTAATTTAATTTGGAGCTGAAAAAAAAACATGTCAGAGTCCAGGATTACACCTAGCATGAGGGGAGAGACTGATAGTTGTATTAGGGATCTTGATGGTGAAGTCAGGGGAGGAGGCATGGGCAGGGGGAATACTATGAGCTCAGTTTTATAAATCTTGAGTTTAAAAAAGTGGTGTGACATTTATACGGGTGTCAGTTAATAAGTTAGTAATGAGAGAGGAGATTTAAGGGGGTGAGGTGGAGAGTAAAGAGATATATTTGGGTGTCATCAGCATAGAGATGGTATTGAAAGCCATGAGAGTTTATCATGTGACCAAGGAAGGTGGTGTAGATGGAAAAGAGAAGGGGTCTGAGGGCACAACCTTGGGGGACCCCTACAGAAAGAGGAAGTGGAGAGGGGGAGACAGAGTTGTAGGCAACACTGAAGGAATGCTGTGACAGGTAGAAGAACCAGAAAAGAACAGCGTTTTGGAGGCCAAGGGAGTGTAGTTAACAATATCAAAGGTAGCAGAAGGGTCTAGTAGCCTGAGTATGGAGCAGTGGTCATTGGTGTTAGCAGTTAGTAAATAGTGAGTTTTATTAGAGCAGTTTCTGTGGAGTCATGTGAGCAAATGCCATGCACCGGAGGTATAACTACAGGCAAAACCTATGCATTGCCTTTCCACAACACATTGCAAAGGCAAAGCAAAAAGAAATGGAGGGGGGAAATATTATAGCCAGGGAAAATGGCAGGTAACAGCAAAAAAATAAGTGTGTGGACGGGCGCATGCGCGGAGGAAGATGGATGCCTGACACAGTAGCTCTGCTCCACCCGGGACTCTATAGGCTTCCTGAGGGCCATAAACAGCTCAATCTACAATACTTTTAGCACCCCTCAAGCCACATATGCTTGGTGCATGTCGTCGAAGCGAAGGAAATCTCGGGGCTCCTCACAGAATACCTTAACTCACTATCTTCTTAGCACGCGGGACCGCTACAGCATGTCCCAAGATGGCGCCATGGGAAGAGGGGACTCTCCGGCCCCATCCACTCCGTCGCAGCCGGACCTCTCTCCTAACAAGCACGGCTCAAGTGAGTACCACCCCACCCTCTCTAAGGCAGACTTGGACAGCAGTCTGGAAGCCATGTACACCAAACTGGCAACCAAATTCCAAACAGAGCTGCACAAAACCTCCCATACTTTATCGCAAGAGATAGTAGCCCTGGGCTCACGTACTGAGCTACTTGAAACCAAACACGATGAGCTAGCCCTGGCATATAACGACCTCAGATCACGAATCTCTAGCCTTAGCCCTCAATGCAATTCAGGCCCAAGTCGAAGATCTCGACAACAGAAATAGACGCAACAATCTGAGACTCAGAGGCATCCTAGAATCTGAGACAGAATTAATTCCGACTGTGATCCGTTTATTCAAGTCACTTCTCCCAGACCACAAATCCGCTGCCTTCAAATGCGATCGCATCCATAGGGCTCTCCGCCCTAAACCACCTGATGACAAGCCCCCCAGGGATGTGATCCTCTGTATGAAGGACTTTCTCACTAAGGAAGAAATCCTGAGGGCTGCCTGAAATAATCAACGTATTACTCTGGACAATCACACCATTCAGATTTACCCAGATATTTCCCCAGCAACCCTCGACAGACGCAGAGGCCTGAAATAGGTCACTACAGTGCTTCAATCTGCACATATCCGATACAGATGGGGTTTCCCGTTCAAACTGCTTGTCCCCCATAATGGTACCACGTTTGCCGCATCCTCTCTCCGTGAGGGCCAAGAAATCCTAGTGAAACTCGGCCTCCTGGATGCTGCTGCAATACGTTGCCTTCCATCAACACCACGTCCAGCTCCGATCTGGCAAACCCCGCCACCCAGGAGAGACAGAAGGAGGATCCGCTATGAAGCTGGAGAGAGCCTCGCAGAACAACTACGCTAGAATCTCCCTTGAGACGTTCAGCACCGCAAATTCTCCTTTCCCACAGATGGTGGCCGTCCCTCGGTGCCGCGATATGTTCTCCCCACCCAGCAAAGTTTTGTTTTTTTCTTGTGCCTTGGGGCGCTGTAAGCCCTACTGTCTACACTATCTGCAACCCCACTTAAGGGAGCTGCAGTCCCGCTGGGTACGAGACCTAGTTGTCTCGCTTGTGAATTATTTGTTCAAGTGAAGGTTTTTTTTTCACAAACTTCACTGATCCGATTTGGACATTTAACTTTATGTCCTTGTCTAGTAGCCTGATTCTAGGCCTTTTTCTTTTTTTGGTTTTGTGTTTTTTTGAAAACTTTCTCTTTTTTCTGTTTTTTGGTCAGTCAATTCAGTACCTACAACACTGGTTCCTTATATATATCGTTAATGAGCCTTGTACATTTAAGATTCATGTCTTCCTATTGCGTTTCAGTATATACCATATTTGCTTTTTATGGAATGCTGTAGTGGTGGTACCCCTGCTTGGCTTACATCTCAGATCACAAGTTCAGCTTACCCCCCACACAGGATTTACCCTGAATCTCTCTTGTTGTGAAAGTTCGACTATGACACATCATGGTTATTACCTGTATTTCCCATAATGTGAAGGGATTCAATTCCCCCGTCAAGAGACGCAAAGCCTTTGATCAATATAAACATTTGGGCGCTAAGATTCTTTTAATTCAGGAAACTCATTTCTCACATACCTCACACCCAAAATTCCTTCACAGGAATTTTCCCCAATCATTTTACTCTCTTCATTAAACCAAAAGCAGGGGTGCCGCCATACTATTACATGCCTCCTTACCAATGGAGGTAAAGCATTGCCATAAGGACAAGGATAGCAGGTCCGTCATTATTAAAGGGATGATCCACAACAAAGAAATAACCATAGCCAGCGTTTACGCCCCTAATGACGCACCTGCATCCTTTTTTAAATCCTTTTTTGACAAATTGGTCTCCCTGAACTCGCCCCATATGATAATAGGGGGTGACTTCAATTTAGTGGCTAACCCAACACTTGATAGATCCTCCTCCACGATCTCCTCTAAGGCCTTCCCCAGGTCTCTTTCACAGGGCCTGATTGACCACCAGCTAATAGATACCTGGAGAACGCATAACATGGGACTAAAAGAATACACCTTTTACTCGCATCCCCATAATAGTTATGCTAGGTTGGACTATATTTACACTACCCCCATCATTTTAGCCAACTCCTCGAATGCTACGATCCAACCTTGTGTCTGGTCAGATCACCATATCACCTCTTTCACTACACAATTTATAGGCCTCGCTCCCACCCCATACACTTGGAGATTGAACGAAGCTTTGCTTTCGGATCTAGTGGCTGAATCCGAGACTGCCAAGTCCATTGAGGAGTATTTTTCCTTTAACGATCTCCCAGAAACCCCACCTGCTATAATATGGTCTGCCCATAAGGCAGTTATAAGAGGAAAGCTTATCAGCATTGCCTCTTCCCATAATAAGATACGTAGACAAAAAATCCTTGATCTCACGACAGAATTGGATCGTTTATATAAAAACACCGCTATGTTAGGCTTGGAATTTACTAGGAAAACCATAGACCAAAAGAGTCTAGAATTAGACTCTCTCCTATCTTCACAGACTGAGAAAGCCTTTAGATGGTCCAAAGCCAAATTTCTGCTGCACAATAACACCACTACAACTCTCTTTGCCAGAAAACTTAACCAGTCCTCCCGCCCCACGCATGTATACAAACTGACCTCTACAACGGGTTTTCCCACCTCTCATCCCAAAGAGGTACTTCACATTTTCGAACGCTTCTACTCCTCCCTCTTAGCTCCAGTTCAAACCCCATCCACTAGTACAGAAGATACTTGGTTTCAAAATATCCCTATACCTTCCCTCTCTCCCACACAAATAGAGAAACTCAACGCTCCCATTACAACTTCGGAAGTTCTTCGAGTGATCAAATCCCTGAAGGTTGGCTCTGCCCCTGGCCCAGATGGTTTTTCAGCCATATACTATAAAAAATTCACCACCCTTCTAACCCCCAGCTTAGTACAGTTATTTAACGGGGTCATACAAGGGGGTAGTTTCCCAGATGAAATGTTGTTGGCAAACATGTCCTTGATCCCCAAGCCCAATAAAAATCACCTGCTTCTTCAAAATTATAGACCAATTTCGGTCATGAATAATGACCTAAAAATTTTTAGTAGAATTCTGGCGGACAGGTTGGCATCTATTATTTCTTCCCTTATTTCCCCCTTTCAATCAGGATTTATACCCCACAGACTTATAACTGATAACATCAGGTTAGCTTCCAACATAATTCAGGATGCGAATCAAACCTCTAGGAGACTCTTCATGCCTTGCCTCGACATACATAAGGCGTTAGATAGCGTCTCCTGGAACTACCTTTCCATCCTCCTGCAACGTATGGGCTTCTGCAACGAATTTTTACACGGGTTCCGTGCCCTCTACATTAACCCCAAAACTCGAATTAAGATCCCGGGCTGTTACTCTGAATTTTTTCCAGTAGGTCGGGGCACTAGGCAGGGGTGTCCACTTTCCCCCCTGATTTTTGCCCTTGCCCTGGAACCCCTAGCCATTGCTATACTTGCCAACCAAGATATCTCAGGGTATACTAAAGGTGCCTCTACATATAAATTTTGCATGTACGCGGACGATGTCCTTATGTTCTTAACCAATCCCCTCATCTCCCTCCCTAATCTTCTACAGACCCTGTCAAACTTTGCTGGAGTCTCCGGTCTCAAGATCAATGTCACAAAATCGGTGGCCCTACCGGTGGGATTTTCTCCACCTGAACTCCAACATCTTAAAGACACCTTTCATTTTACGTGGGCGGATGCCCACATATCTTATCTGGGCATCTGTCTGATGGGAGAATTCAGCAAACTTTTTGAATTTAACTACCCTCCTATGATCTCCAAACTGAAAAAAACTCTAAAAATGTGGTCCCAGCTTCACATCTCATTCATGGGCAGAATTACAGTCCTCAAAATGGTGATCCTCCCCAGGTTACTCTATCTATTTAGATCCCTCCCAATTAGAGTTTCCAAATCCTATTTACTAACCCTCCAAGCACAGCTTAACAAATTTATTTGGCAAGACAAACCCTCCAGATTTGCTAGGGACACACTTTACCGTTCTGCTAAAAGTGGGGGATTGGGGGTCCCTCGAATCTGGCTATATTACCTAGCCAGTAGATATGCTCAACAAGCCCAATGGAACATTCGAAACTCCAAGGTCCCGTGGGTCAAATTTGAACAAGATTCTATTTCCCCCCTATTTCTCCCTGGGATAATGTGGTCCTCTGTCCCCTCCCTCCCAGACATTTCCTCTAAAAATGTGGTTGTGTCCCTGGGGTTAAAACTTTGGAACTCATATAAAAATAGATTCAACCTCACTACTCAATCCCCTCAGGGAGCTTCCTTTATAGGTGACCCTAGATTCCCTCCAGCTTACTTCCACCCGGAATCATTTCAAGAATGGACACAACACAATCTAATCACTTTGGGCGATTTCCTGGTTAACTCCAAATTCACCACATTTTCGTCATTAAAAACCCGATTCAATATTCCAGACCGGGAATTCTATCGTTTCCTTCAGATACGTCACTTTTTTCAACAACATTACCCCACCCCTTCAGAGGTAGACACAACCTTGTATGAGGTTCTGTGTCGTGAGGCCCCCCGTCAGCGGGGCCTTATCTCACAGATCTACAAACTTTTGGAGGCGGCAGGGGATGCCCCGTCCCTGAAATACAGGTCTCAATGGGATCAGGAACTAAACCTAGATCAGGATGCTATAGACTGGGAAAGAGGTTGGTTAAATATACGCAAATGCACCAAATCCCTAGCCGTTAGGGAGACAGCTATAAAACTCACGACAAGATGGTACTATACCCCATCCTGTATTCACAAAATTTACCCACAAACTTCTTCTAGATGTTTCAGGGGGTGCACACTTTTGGGTTCATACATGCACATTTTCTGGGAATGTGAAAAACTTCAACCTACCTGGAAAGAAGTTTTGAAACTGGTGGATAGACTAGTAGCTCACTCCATCAACCTCACCCACCTCCACTGCATTTTCTTTCAAGACATCCCTGAAATACCTAAACCTCTCATGAGGTTAATTCACTCAATATGTATAGCTATGATCTGGTGCACAGCTCTTCACTGGAAGTCCGCTGTTGTCCCATTCGCACAAATTATCTCACGAATTGATTGTATGATGTTATCCGAGAAAATATTCCACACCTTACATGACTCTGTTCCTGCATATTATTCCAAATGGAATCCATGGTTCTTACTAAGGCTTCAAGATTGAACGCTCCTGACCAAATTTGTTGTTTCTAGTTTGATTTTTCTTTCTTCTTTCTTTTTAGTTTTACAAATATTACACACCCAACCTTTTAGGGTATAATTTCTCCTATTGGTACTTTGTGTAATTCAGGAGAATATCAAGGTTAGTAATTGGTTCTTATTGTAACAGACCACACTGTACTTGTATCCTCATGACATATATTTTACCCTGAAAGAATTGTATATTCTTATTCTCGATGTATGTGAACCCTTCCCTTTCCTTTAATAAAAATCTTTTGAAAACAAAAAAAAAATAAGTGTGTGTGTGTTTGTGTGTGTGTGCGTGTGTGAGGGTGGAGTTCGTGGGTAATGTACACGTGTTGCTGACACTGGAAATACCCATAAATTAAGCTTAACCACACCTCAACTGTATAGATTATACAAATCCAAGAAATATAGTTACATATGTGGACCTCTGTTGAGCCAATCAACACCTTAAAATGTTTCATGGATAATCTACTTCCTCAGTAGGAGTATAAATGGGGAATCCACCCTTAAAATGAACCTGTTTGTGGATGTAAAAAAAATAGGGGGGACCCAGAATCTATGAAAGGTAAGTGTAACCTAAAATTTTGGATAGATATTGAGGAGCTCTTGGTATTAAAGTTTGTGAAACTTGAAGGTATATGTACAAAGTTTATTGAAGTTATTAGTTCACAGATAATAGGTAAGGCCAATGTTTTTCCAAGGAAATGCCACCCCCTTCACTTGGGCTGCAATGCTGGATGTCACAATTTAACTTGCAGTTCTCCTGCCTGTTTAATTCTTATCTCCTTGCTGCAGTGTGTCTCCTAGTCCTCTGATTCCTTTCACTATATATACATGTGCAGTCCGATTTGCCTGAGCAACTTCACAGTTCTCTGAGCTCCTGTTTCTTTACTATTCTGTGTATTCTATGCCTGAATTCCCATGTACCAACCTCAGCTTTGTCTACTGTCTGTGCCTGCCTGCTGCCTGCCTGACCTTGGCTTGTTTCCTGAATTTCCTTCTGTCTCCTGCCATTGTAGTTTGCACATGGTAGTAGTTTCCACATCCTCAGCTGGGCTTACAGGGGGGCTGCAACCTGGCACTCCACACTCTGCAGAACCCCGAGTTTGTGATCTACTAGGGCTCACTTTCACAGACACCTAATGCCGCGTACACACGGTCGGACTTTTCGTCTACAAAAGTCCGACAGCCTGTCCGACAGACTTCCGACGTACCTTCGGCGGACTTGCGGCAGACTTTCTTACGAACGGACTTACACACACACGACCACACAAAAGTACGACAGCCTAGTACGCGGTGACGTACACCAAGTCCGACGAGACTATAAAACGGAAGTTCAATAGCCCGTACGACACCCTTTGGGCTCCTTCTGCTAATCTCGTGTTTATCTCGTGTTAGTAGAAGTTTGGTGAGAGACGATTCGCGCTTGTGAGACTCGTATTTTTCAGTTCGTTTTAACTGTTGTTCAGTCTGTGCTTGTGAGGTTTGTATCTGCTTTTCAGTGCGTTTGGTCAGTTGGCATTGAGAAATCTTTGTTTTATTGGCCGCTCGTTCCTGATTTTCAGGTCGTTCTTCACAGGCCTTGCTGTTCTTCAGTGCGTTCTGTTTAGTGCGTTCTGACCAGCCGACCGTTTTGAAGCCATGTTACCTGTACGTACTCGTCGTAGAGCTCGTGCATTGTATGTGCTTGGTGCTGTAGTTTATTCTTCAGCCCAAGACCAGTCCATGAACAGGGCGAGGAGGAGTTCATGGACCAAGAATTGGTTGCTTCAGCGTGACCAGTTCTGTCACATGCCTTTGCTCCGTGAGATCCGTGAGAATAATCCTGAGGATTTCAGGAACTTTCTCCGGATGACGGACCCCGTTTTTGACCGTTTGTTGGCTTTGCTGACCCCCTATATCAGCAGGCAGGATACCTGCATGAGGCAAGCCATCACTCCGGAGCAGAGGCTGGTCGCTACCTTGCGGTATTTGGCCACAGGGAGAAGCCTGCAGGACCTTAAGTTCTCGACAGGCATCTCCCCCCAGGCTCTGGGGATCATTATCCCAGAGACCTGTTCTGCCATCATACAGGTCCTGCAGAAGGACTATATTAAGGTAAGATATTTTTCTTTTATTAGCATCACATGTTCTTTTATGTAATCTTTGATAATATAATGTATTTCTTGCTTCAAACACTACTTACCATCATTGCAATATAGTGTGAATGTCCCCTTTTTATCCTCACACATGCTGGATTTTTTTCCTGTTATTTTTTGTCATGCATGTATATTTTCCTTCAATAACCTTCCCAGCATGAAGTGATGGGAACATATCCACCTAGTCTACTCATTTGGAATGTATTTTGTTTGAGTGTATTTAGTGTGCTGCTAATGAGCAATTATCTAGATTTCACAAAACCCCCCCCCCCACCTAAACTCACTCCAAATAGTGTGCTGCTAATGAGCAATTATCTAGATTTCACAACCCCACCCCCCCCCACCTAAACTCACTCCAAATAGTTTGCTGCTAATGAGCAATTATCTAGATTTCACAACCCCACCCCCCCCCCCACCTAAACTCACTCCAAATAGTTTGCTGCTAATGAGCAATTATCTAGATTTCACAACCCCACCCCCCCCCCACCTAAACTCACTCCAAATAGTTTGCTGCTAATGAGCAATTATCTAGATTTCACAACCCCACCCCCCCCCCCCACCTAAACTCACTCCAAATAGTTTGCTGCTAATGAGCAATTATCTAGATTTCACAACCCCACCCCCCCCACCTAAACTCACTCCAAATAGTTTGCTGCTAATGAGCAATTATCTAGATTTCACAACCCCACCCCCCCCACCTAAACTCACTCCAAATAGTTTGCTGCTAATGAGCAATTATCTAGATTTCACAACCCCACCCCCCCCCCCACCTAAACTCACTCCAAATAGTTTGCTGCTAATGAGCAATTATCTAGATTTCACAACCCCACCCCCCCCCACCTAAACTCACTCCAAATAGTTTGCTGCTAATGAGCAATTATCTAGATTTCACAACCCCACCCCCCCCCACCTAAACTCACTCCAAATAGTTTGCTGCTAATGAGCAATTATCTAGATTTCACAACCCCCCCACCCCCACCCTCGTTAAAATTTGCTGGAATGTTCTGTGGTGTTGATTTGTCTAAAGCAAATATATGTTGCACTTTGCAAAATGCATGTGCACTCTACAAGTGCATTTGTTCCAGTGCTTTAGTAAATGAGCAGAAGCTCTGCTGATTTCCATCATCAAATCATATGCAAGCCTCAAAGTGTTTTCATTAATTGCCCTTGCATGTGATTGTGTACTCCTTGCAACATGAATGCCTTTTTACATTACCTCATTTACTGTAAGCTGGTTAGCAACTGCACCTGCAGAGTGCGACAACTGCAGTCTTGTAGCCTTTTTAGTCCCTAAATTCCTGCGTGTCCTAAAAGTAATTTTTTTTTAGGGATTTCACAACCCCCTAAAATGTAATCAATGTTCCATCAGAGGGGGTGAGCAATCTGATAAGTGTGCCTTTCCATATTAGTTATTCCAGAAGAATTAAATTATTGAATGTTATACTGATGCTGGGGAATAATGTTTTTAATTGTCTAATTTTCTTGCAATGTTAGCTTCCAAATTAATTGATTTTGGTTTTCTTGTTTGATTTCCCAGTTTCCTTCAACGCCACAGGGATGGCAGACTGTGGCATCCCATTTTGCCAGCCGTTGGGACTTTCCCAATTGTGGAGGGGCTATAGATGGGAAACATGTCCACATTGTGCCACCACCCCATTCGGGGTCATATTATTTTAATTATAAGGGGTTCCACAGTATTGTTTTAATGGCGGTGGTGTCGGCACACTATGATTTTTTATATGTGGACGTGGGGAAGAATGGCCGGATGTCGGATGGAGGAGTATTTGCCCAGACGGAGTTCTGCCAGCGTCTCCAGAGTGGTGGCCTGGGATTGCCACCTGATGAGGATAACGTGGAAGGACTCCCCTTTGTCTTCATTGCCGATGAAGCCTTCGCTCTCAGCAAGCACCTCATGAGGCCATTCCCCCAAAGAACCCTCACCCCGGAGAGGAGGGTTTTTAATTACCGGCTGGCCAGAGCTAGAAGAGTGGTTGAGAATGCGTTTGGAATTCTGGCCAGCCGGTTCCGCCTGTTTCAAACAGCCATTAATTTGGCGGAATACAAACTTAATTTTATCATTTTATCGTGCTGCATTCTGCACAACTTTTTAAATAAGCATGCTCCAAATTATATAGGCACAGTTGGGCCTGAGGCCGGACAAATAGAAGCCAACCTTACAGGCCTGGATACTGTCCGTACTGGCTTGGCCCCCCAAAGTGCCCGTCAAGTTAGACAGCAATATGTTAATTATTTTATGGGTAGGGGGGCCATTGCAATGGGCCAGGATATATAATTTTTGACAATAAAAAAATTATTGATGAAATCTTGCATTATATTTATTGCTTGCCTTTCTTTTGGGCTGTCTCCTAGGTTATGGTCGAGCAGTTGTAGTGCCAACTGTATTGTAATTTTAAATGTCTAAATAAGCTCCATTGCCACTGTAAACAACTTTTTTACAATTATAACTAAAATGATACTGAGCCTTGAAATAACAAACCACACATTTATTTAATTCCTATAAGGAGATGTTTTTATTAATGGTTGTTATGCATTCAGTTCTGCATTTAGTATAAAATGTTCATAGACAAAAATAGAATGATATCTTAATAATGTAGCAAAATATAATTATATCTAAATATTTATACCTAATCCACAAAAAATATTTTTGGCTTTTTGATTTTCACAAACAGGCTTTTTTTTTTGTTTTGGGAAAATCAAGTTTTGTTTTGTGTTTTTTTTTTTTTTTTTTTTTCAAGCAATTTTTTTGTTTATGTTTTTTTTTTTTTTAGCAAGTTATTTTTGTTTTTATTATTTTTTTTTAAGAAAGTTTGTATATTTTTTTTTTTGGTTTTTTAAAATCAAGTGTTTTTTATTTTTTTTGGTTTTTTAAAATCAAGTTTTTAATTTTTTTTTGCTTTTTTAAAATCAAGTTTTTTATTTTTTTTGCTTTTTTAAAATCAAGTTTTTTATTTTTTTTGCTTTTTTAAAATCAAGTTTTTTATTTTTTTTGCTTTTTTAAAATCAAGTTTTTTATTTTTTTTGGTTTTTTAAAATCAAGTTTTTTATTTTTTTTGCTTTTTTAAAATCAAGTTTTTTATTTTTTATGGTTTTTTAAAATCAAGTTTTTTATTTTTTTTGGTTTTTTAAAATCAAGTTTTTAATTTTTTTTTGCTTTTTTAAAATCAAGTTTTTTATTTTTTATGGTTTTTTAAAATCAAGTTTTTTATTTTTTTGGTTTTTTAAAATCAAGTTTTTAATTTTTTTTTGCTTTTTTAAAATCAAGTTTTTTATTTTTTATGGTTTTTTAAAATCAAGTTTTTAATTTTTTTTTGCTTTTTTAAAATCAAGTTTTTTATTTTTTATGGTTTTTTAAAATCAAGTTTTTTATTTTTTTTGCTTTTTTAAAATCAAGTTTTTTATTTTTTATGGTTTTTTAAAATCAAGTTTTTTATTTTTTTTGGTTTTTTAAAATCAAGTTTTTAATTTTTTTTTGCTTTTTTAAAATCAAGTTTTTTATTTTTTATGGTTTTTTAAAATCAAGTTTTTAATTTTTTTTTGCTTTTTTAAAATCAAGTTTTTTATTTTTTATGGTTTTTTAAAATCAAGTTTTTTATTTTTTTTGGTTTTTTAAAATCAAGTTTTTAATTTTTTTTTGCTTTTTTAAAATCAAGTTTTTTATTTTTTATGGTTTTTTAAAATCAAGTTTTTTATTTTTTTTTTTTT